>NC_064811.1:111780533-111842392 GCF_023721935.1 Panthera uncia | reverse complement strand
AGGAAGGAAGGAAGGAAGGAAGGAAGGAAGGAAGGAAGGAAGGAAGGAAGGAAAGAAGGAAGGAAGGAAGGGTAGGAGGGAGGGCGAGAGGGAGGAAAGCTGTTGGTTTGCAGCAATTTTTCATTTTTGTAGTGTTGCAGGTTCTACGCAAAACTTCTATGGCCCTGTAGATAGACCAAAATAAAACATCCTGGATTTTATTTACTACCATACAGAATGGGAGGAACTTGTTCCCCTTACTTTGTAGTGTTGTTAAGCATGACAAAATTTAATGAGGTTCAGTTTGTGGGCATAGTCTAAATGCAACTCAGTTTGCAAGGGCGATACCCGTGTACTCTCAAGGTTGCCTTTGGAGATTCCCATCTGAATTACCAGGGACGTCTGCAGAGTCATGCCTGATGCATGGCAGTGGGAAATAAAGGATAGTCAGGGTGGGAACTGAGACTTCAACAAAGCAAAGTGGACCGGATGACATAAGTCCTTGGTAGTCCCAGTACTAGATGGGAATAGAAACTTGGGAAGTTTCTGATATTAAGAGTTAACAGGGGATAAGTGCTAGGATTAGGGAGTCATATTAATGCAACCATATTTATACTTATGGCTGCCTAAAGCCTGCCTTTTGGAATATATTCCTTTATACTTATAAACACCTTTATTTCTCAGATTTGAAGACTGAAATGTGTAAGAAATCTTTCAAAATAATCCTCTGTTTGATATACAGCAATCTTGGCATCTCTAGCCCAAAAGCATTTTGAAGAATGTGTATTCTTAACACAAATGAATGTGTTAATACATTGCTACATGAAGGATGATTCAAAATACTTGCATGAATGCCTTTAATTTTGTAATAATGTTAGATTCTGAAACACACAAAATCCCAACTTTCAACTACTTTAGCACAATTATGTCTTGATCACATTATAGTCCAATGAACATATTTATGGCAAGAAGAGGCCTTTCCATGTGATAACTCAGGGACCTAGATTCCTTTAGCTTTTCCATGTTCCCTGTATTCAGTAAGCAGATGGACAGAGATCATAGAAAAGTCACACCTGTTTCAGACATTCCCAGACTTGGAAATGTTACACACTTTACTCACACAACCATTATGGATCACCAGCCCCTCTCTATTTTAAAGGGAGAAAAGAGATGCAATGCCCGGCCAGGAGCAAAAAATTCTATTCTATGGAAGTGACCATATAAATGTTCGTGAATGGCGAATAGTCCTCGGCACAATTATACTGTGCTTCATTGTGTAGAAGATATTTTCACACATGTTATTTTATTTGATCCTTAAAATAAGACTGAAGAAGATTTAAAGAGTTAGAAATTTAGGAAAGAGTAAGGATAGAACTAAATATTGGTCTAACCCACAATATTGTTTTCTCTCCATAGCAGAGATTTATGTAACAGAATGTAATCAAATTTTTGTGAAGTACCTTGATTATTTTTCTTCATGGCATACCTATTCTTTATGTCAACTATTTATTTTTTTATGTTCAAGTCCTGAAATCCAAATACATATTAATGTGCATTTTTTGCATTAATACTTTCTACTTTAAACAATGAAATTAAGCTGAATAATACTTCCCTAAAATCATTACAAAAGGTGCTAATTAGAATGATGCCATTTGTTAAAAAAAAAAAAAAGTGTTTCATAATGATGGCTAAAATAAGCAGAGAGTAGGCTGTTGGTTTTAAAAGTTTTTGACTCTAGCTCAATCTATGCCTAAATGTAACATATACATGTCACTAATAACTGCATAACTTATAAACTTGATATAACTATATAACGTACAATTAGATTGCTGTTCTCTTTTAGTCATACTCTGAGTAAAAACTACCCACTCTCCTGAATTTTATTAAAGCACACTGTGTGGCTCATGATGTGAGCAAATGGGAAAGTCTAGTATGAATACCACAGACTATTTTTCACTTACCACAAGAGCTGGAAGCTTATTAAGCCAGCTCTGAAGCCGAATGCCTGTGAAATCATTTATTTTCCTCTGACAGTCCCTTGCCTTCGCCCCCAGCTATCAGTCGAAGCCCCTTCTTCTGTTAATACAAACACTTTCACAACGACACTGTCAATTATTCCTAATCTGTCATCTATTATTATTCTCCTCAAGATTTAGAATCCCAGCAGATCTCAGTCCTGTCTATCATTTTGCCATGTGTACTTCAAGAAGCCTTTCCTTATATGAACAATTCTCATCCACAAATTTAGCATAGGATATGAAAAACACCACAAGAAGCAACATTAGGCCCTTCTATAGCACAAATTAAAATAAACTTTTAGACTTCACAACACATCTTTTAAGAGGTCCTCCTAGATGCTAAGCATTTAGCAGATCATTAAATCATTACAGAACACTTCCAATGTCAGGGACTTAGGTATGTATGCACTCATTCCAAGAAAGAGAAGACATAGTCAGTAGCCTTGAAAAGGTGGTAATTCAGGAAGGACAGTGGAGACAGTGGGCACTGAATGCTCACTCAGTCTTGGTTGTTTAGAAAATGTGGCTCCTGGTGGATTTCAGTATGTGCTGTATCTAGGGTTTTGGTGAGTGATATTCTGTAAGAAGTCTCTTCATTTTATGAAATGGAATCAACCAGTTTTCCCATTTTTTTAAATTTTTTTAAATGTTTATTTGTTTTTGAGAGGGAGAGAGACAGAGACAGAGCATGAGTGGGGGGGGGGGGGAGAGGCAGAGAGAGAGGGAGACACAGAATCCGAAACAGGCTCCAGGCTCTGAGCTGTCAGCACAGAGCCTGACACAGGGCTTGAACTTGTGAACCACAAGATCATATCCTGAGCTGAAGTTGGATGCTTCACTGACTGAGCCACACAGGCACCCATCCAGCTTTCCTCTTGAGAAACTGTCACCTCGTTGCTCAAAGTTGTCACCCTTTTCTTTGAAGAACCCTAAGAGGCCCTGCATATTCTCCCCCATATTCCAATTACATTATTTTCCCCATAGCCACTTTTCTCTGATGGCAAGACTGTTAAATGGGAAGATTTATTGAAACCATTCACAAAAAGAATAAGGCGATTTGAATTTAAGAGGTGCTGGTACTATGCTCATTCCTACAGACAGGGCAACAAAGACCAACACAGCAGCACCCCTATTACTGTCCTTTAGAATGAATGAATGAGCATTTAGAGACTATGTATAGTTTGAGGCCTAGGCTCATATTTTGATGGAGCTAAAGTTACCATTAATTATAAAAGCCTTCCATTACATGCATAAGAAAGGGATAACCTGTTAGGTGTCACCCAGGCCTACTGTACAATAATATATTCGTTTTCTACTGCTGCCGTAACACGTAACTACAAACCCAGTAGCTCAAATATAACACAAAAGTATTTACTTACATTTCTGTAGTTCAATTCCAATGACTTTCACTGGGCTGAGATTAAGACACTGGTGTTCCTGGGGTGAAATCCGTTTTCTCACTTTTACCATCTTCTAAACGCAACCACATTTTCTGGCTCCTAGATCCTCCCAGTACCTTACTCACTCTGAATCTGGCCCTTCTGCCTTCCCTTTTCACATTTAAGGAAGCTGTGATTAAATTGGACTCACCTGGGTCACCCAGCTGCAACTGATTCTGTCTCTCAAGTCAGCTTCTAGAATATTTTTTTTCTTTAATTTTTTAACGTATATTCATTTTTGAGAGACAGAGACAGAGTGTGAGTGAGGGGGTGGGCAGAGAGAGAGGGAGACATAGAATCTGTAGCAGGCTCCAGGCCCTGAGCTGTCAGCACAGAGCCCAGCATGGGGCTCGAACTCAGGAACCTCGAGATCATGACCGGAGCCGAAGTCTGATGCTTAAACGACTGAGCCACCCGTGCGCGCCTCACCTATTACATTTTAATGAGAAAAATGACAAGTAACTACATCTTTAGTTTATCTGTAATAAATAGGATATTTTCTATATTAGTTGTTTAAAACATAATTTTAAGTAATAATACTTTGCTCCTTGACAAATAAATGAAATGACTATTATTACTATATTAAAAACATTCTAAAGGGACTATGTGGATTATATACAGCAATTTCCATCTGTAACAAGGCTTAAGTTTATGTTATTGTTCAAGACGTATAAGAGGAAACTTTGGGGGCGCCTGGGTGGCTCAGTCAGTTAAGCGTCCGACTTCAGCTCAGGTCATGATCTCACAGTCCGTGAGTTCAAGCCCCGCATCGGGCTCTGTGCTGACCGCTCAGAGCCTGGAGCCTGTTTCGGATTCTGTGTCTCCCTCTCTCTCTGACCCTCCCCTGTTCATGCTCTGTCTCTCTCTGTCTCAAAAATAAATAAATGTTAAAAAAAATTTTTTTAAAAATTTAAAAAAAAGAGGAAACTTTGAAAATATCACTATTGAAGTTTCTTAGGTTTCTTGTTGACTTTCATTGAAATCAATGTTTCAATAACATTTGGGTAAATATGTATCTGATAGTCTGTACATCGTGTCTGAAAAAAAAAAAGTATATATGTGCTATTTTGTTTTCCAGTAGGGTTGGCAGAATCTTCTGTGAGCCTCTCAGATGTAAACCCAGGGCTCCTTCTAGAACCTGCTGTATTTCTGTGCTCTCCTTTCTTCCTTCTACTGGGCTTCATACTGCTTTGCTCTCCTTCAAAAGGTATTTTATTTTAGTCTATTTTCTTATTTGTCTTATTTTTTCTTCCATCTCAGCACTTAACAGACTAATAACCCATTTTCTTAGCTTTCATTTTCTATGCTGCACCCAAAGACAAGGACACAAAGCACCAGCAAGAAAGCACAAAAATAGCAACAGTGATACAAAGCTAACAATTTCTTTGTAATAATGTCACAAAACTGACACATTTCTTAAGTAGTGGCTCCTTCTCCCTATGTTGGTATTCTGAAATAACTCAAAGCAATGATTTGAAAGTTGGAAATCTGAAAAAGAAAACACTATTTTGATTAGTTTTAGTCACATCATGAGTTTGCCTGGATAAAGCAGAAACCAAAGCACAATTAACCCTGCAAATGATTTATTAGGGACAAAGACCATATAGGAAAATCAAGGAACCAGGGGAGGCCAAGAGAACCATCAGATTTTGATGGAAGTTTGATGTGGTTTAAAAGAAAAAAGGGAGAAAAAGGAGGGAAGAAAGTTTGGGTAGAAATACCTCACACTGCAATCCAATTATCCTCCCCCAGTCAGCCCTATTGAGATATAATTGATATATAATATGTGTACATTTAAGGTGTATATTGTGATAGTTTGATGTATTTCGTGAAATGATTACCACATTAAGCTTATAAACACATCCATCCTTTGACGTAGTTACCTTTTGTGTGTGTGCGTGTGTGTTAAAAACATTTAAGATCTACACTCAGCAATTTTCAAGTATACTAACGTACAGCAAGGTAAACTTTCGTTAACCGTATTGCAGTGAAGTCCTAAGAGTTTATAATGGTCTTTGGGAAGAATTTGAGCCACAGCCACATGGCATCAGAGGATTCCAGTGTTTTCTAGGGATGGGTATGCTCCCTCAGTCCCCGGCTGAAAACAGCTAGGGAGAAGGGTGGGTTTCGTATGAAATTTGACGGATTTCATACCTGTATGGCTACATCGTTGCTCATGTATGTTCCCTGTGATCAGAGATTGAAGGGGTAGATTCTAGTGGTCACCAGACCTGGTATACCTCTCAACACTCATAAAAATACTTTTGTCACCCAGAGTAGTTGATCTTTTTTCTGACCCTGTAAAATCTCCAGTAATTCTGTGTAATTCCACCAACTCTTGGAATGTCAATGAATGGGACAATTTGGTGGCAATAGTAAAAAGAACTAGGAATAAGCAATGATAAACTTGAGTTGGAAGTAATTTGCCAATCTTTGGTGTTACTTTTCTTCACTCTCGTCATCTCATGAGCGTGCTGCAATTACATTTTGCAACGAGATCTGCTATTTGCCATTTTCAAGGACTGTTTATACAACATGTATATTAACATCGAATTCACTGTTTTTTAGGTTGTCTGTATCGATAAGTCACTCTATGGTTTTGATTTACCGTATATTATATTCACCTTATATCCTCCTAATGTTTCATAGTTCCTTTCTATTTTGTGTATCTTTCTAGACACATTTAATAAAATACATTATTAATACATTAAAAACTTATAAAACTATCTTACATTGTTTGGTGTATTCAATACCTGCATCTCAGAGGAGCCAAATTAACACAAGATGTGGCTAGAATTAGTCAGACAAAATGCTGCTTATTTTTTTCAGAATTTGAACCTCCTAATTATTGCTTTAAATTACCTTATCAAAATAAAATTTATAATATCATATGGTGCTTTCTATACCGAGATAACATATTGACAAAGAGTGATCCTGCTTTTACTCATTTGATTAGTCCTAATGTGTATCAACCCCTGGAAGCACGACTCAATTCTTTTTGATCTCTTTACCCTCAATCTCTACTTCATGTCTTACATCTTTATAGAAGATTAAAAAGCAAAACAAAACAAAACAAAACAAAAAAGCACTGTTTTGAGTTTGTGAACAAATGATGACTTAGAGAAGTATATACTGGGAAAATCTAGACGAGGTGGAGAAGAATACTAAAAGTGAAAGGAAATCTGAATCATTAAATGTCATAACTGAATACCAATGACATGAGTCTGCTTTTTCTAAAGAAAAAAAAAATAGTGGATCCATCCTTAAGTGAATTTCAAAGGAATGTTGGGAAATGGAGAAGACAAGTCTATCACACAGGTTTTGTTATTTAACTGCAATGAAGACATTTTGTTTAGTTAATTCCTTTAAGAACAACATTGTAATACACAACATTGTGAATCAGTAGATGCGATGATAGAAGATAAATTTAGTCATATGGCTGCTAAGGTGGTGAGGACCTAACCTTTTCAAGACCTTGAAGATATGATGTGGAGTTTTAAATTGGGTTCAAAACCATATTACATTATTTGGTATAGGGATGGAAACCATCACCTCAAAAAGTATTTCTTCCTTTTGTCTTTTCTATTCTCACCTTAGCACCTTCTGGGATTGGTCACAGAAATATCAAAATATCTGGAATCATTCATCAAGCTTCATGTGTTTGAGCTACACATAAAGAAAAAAAATCAAAAAGATGTTCCCTCCATCTTGTAACTGTGCTTTGCCCTTTTCAATGCATTTTGTTCTCTATCAGTCACCAGGGTGATTCTAGCACTTGGAAATCTCATATGACCATGATTTTTCCATTCAGCCCCAATTACTTCTAAGCAAATGCTTTTTATATACTCAATTTTTAAGTTTACGGGGCGCCTGGGTGGCGCAGTCGGTTAAGCGTCCGACTTCAGCCAGGTCACGATCTCGCGGTCCGTGAGTTCGAGCCCCGCGTCGGGCTCTGGGCTGATGGCTCGGAGCCTGGAGCCTGTTTCTGATTCTGTGTCTCCCTCTCTCTCTGCCCCTCCCCCGTTCATGCTCTGTCTCTCTCTGTCCCAAAAATAAATAAAAAACGTTGAAAAAAAAAAAATCAATTTTTAAGTTTATAAGTGTGTTTAGGTATGAAAAGTTTTTTCTTAAATTTGTATGTGGCTCTCTTTTGAATAGTCTATTAAAATGGAAGATTTATTTTATTTATTTATTTATTTATTTATTTATTGTACGTATTTTTTTTTCAATATATGAAATTTATTGTCAGATTGGTTCCCATACAACACCCAATGCTCATCCCAAAAGGTGCCCTCCTCAATACCCATCACCCACCCTCCCCTCCCTCCCACCCCCCATCAACCCTCAGTTTGTTCTCAGTTTTTAAGAGTCTCTTATGCTTTGGCTCTCTCCCACTCTAACCTCTTTTTTTTTTTTTTCCTTCCCCTCCCCCATGGGTTTCTGTTAAGTTTCTCAGGATCCACATAAGAGTGAAAACATATGGTATCTGTCTTTCTCTGTATGGCTTATTTCACTCAGCATCACAATCTCCGGTTCCATCCACGTTGCTACAAAGGGCCATATTTCAAAACCACACTCAGATATCACCTCATGCCAGTCAGAGTGGAAGATTTTTTTAGAAATGGGCTTCTGAGATTAATATGTAGTAAACATGTCTGATGCAAAAGAAATGCAACATAGTACATATTTAATACACGTATTTGCAAGTTTTGGTGTTAAAAACAAGCTGAATATATTTTTATCATCAAAATTTATCATCATTTTATCATCACCATTTTATCATCAACATCAATATTATAAGTGATGCATTACTCTTTTCATTATTTTTATCACCTTCTAAAAAAACAATAATGCCATTAATTTGGGATATTTTAGTTAAAATAAATCATTTCCTTCTTTTCCGTTGACATTTATCCAGAAATGACACCATCTCCTTAGAACTAGATATGTAATAATTTTTGGTTATGTTTGATTTGTAGTCCTTTACTACAATTATATTATATGTAATAGCATTCATAAGCAAGCCAACTTTAACTTATTATTCAATATTTCTTTTGTGAGATTCAATATTTCTTTTAGTACCATCCTCTATCATAACTAAAATATATTAGAATTTTTTCAACCCTTCATCATCTAATTTGGTCAAAATAGAAATGAAACAAGCTTCACATAACCTTCTCGCAAGAGACCTGTGATGCTGGTGTTGTGTACTCATTTACTGGAAGTTCTTTACACCTTTGATTTTCATAACCAACCCAAAATGACTGACACCAGAAACAACTTTGTATAAAATGTCTGAATTTTCTAGTGTGCTCCATGGCCTTGGTCCCCCATCCAAAACTACCTTCATCATCTCCAAAGTGTTTCTCCAATTCATTGTGACTTTCTAGTCCTTACTGTTATTTCCTCCTTTTCTTCAATTCTTGCTTGAATTACCAAAATAGCTTAAGGTCTGTCTTGAACCACCTATCTTTTCCAGCTGTAATGCCACTATATCTATAAATTACTATAATCAAGCGGTATTGATTCTGTCATCTCTTTCTCTCTAATAATGTGAACTGGCTAATTAAAGCCTGTAGGAAAATCTCAACTTTTCATTGTAGAATAAAATGTACTTCACAATCTCAAATCAATCTACTTTCTTTTTTTTAATATGAAATTTGTTGTCAAATCGGTCTCCATACAACTCCATATTGTCAAATCGCTCATTCCAACAGGTGCCCTTCTCAATGCCCATCACCCACTCTCCCCTTCCTCCCACCCCCCCCCCCCCCCATCAACACTCACTTTATTCACAGTTTTTAAGAGTCTCTTATGGTTTGGCTCCTTCCCTCTCTAATTTTTTTTTCCTTCTCCTCCCCCATAGTCTTCTGTTAGGTTTCTCAGGATCCACATAAGAGTGAAAACATATGGTATCTTTCTTTCTCTGTATGACTTATTTCACTTAGCATCACACTCTCCAGTTCCATCCACGTTGCTACAAAAGGCCATATTTCACTCTTTCTCGTTGCCAAGTAGTATTCCATTGTGTATATAAACCACAATTTCTTTATCCATTCATCAGTTGATGGACTTTTAGGCTTTTTCCATAATTTGGCTATTGTTGAAAGTGCTGCTGTAAACATCGGGGTACAAGTGCCCCTATGCATCAGCACTCTTGTACCCCTTGGGTAAATTCCTAGCAGTGCTACTGCTGGGTCATAGGGTAGATCTATTTTTAATTTTTTGAGGAACCTCCACACTGTTTTCCAGAGTAGCTGCACCAGTTTGCATTCCCACCAACGGTGCAAGAGGGTTCCCGTTTCTTCACATCCTCTCCAGCATCTATAGTCTCCTGATTTGTTCATTTTAGCCACTCTGACTGGCATGAGGTGATATCTCAGTGTGGTTTTGATTTCTTATATTACTCTGAAATATATTCTGTATTCCAAGTTGCTAAGAAATTCACTGTTCCTAACCTCCCTGCCATACTTTTTTCACTATCTGCATATGCACAGTATTTCTTCTGTTGAAAATAGATATTTCCATTTAATTGGCTGATAACATTCTATGCTAAACCCACAATCTACATCAAACATTAACTTGTTTCTGAATCCAACCATCAGTCATCACAGAATAGCTTATGGCCCCTTCAGTTACTCTCTGTAGTACATAAAGCAGGCCTTATATTTCACCACATCAATTGTGATATTCCTTTGACTGGTGGTGCTTACTATTTAGATTGTGAATTATTAAAGAGGAATTTCATTCACATTTGTAATTAGCTGTGATTACCAAGGTTACTTCCAAAGCATGGGCACTAAAAACATTTTTATGGATAAGATAGGATTATAACCCTCCATGACTTGATCCCCCATCAGTCTGTCTGACCGTCTCCCTCTCTTTCATTGATCTCTAGTCACATTGGCCACCTTAATTTTCCTTGAACAGGTCGTCTCCTCATAGCTTTTTCCTCTGCTGCTTTCTGTTCTTGAACGTTCATTCCTTAGATTGTCAAATAACTACCGCTTCACTTCGTTTGGGACTCTAATTAGATGTTATCTTAGCGGTGAGGTTTGTAACTTTGAATCTTCATCCATACCACCAAACTTTGCTATGATCTGAATGTGCCCCCAACCCCAAAATTCATATATTGAAATCTTAACCTCCAAAGATGTTGGTACTAAGAGATGGGACATTTGGGAAATGCTTAAATCATGAGGGTGGAATCTTCATGAATGGGATTAGCGTCTTATCAAAGAGGCTCCAGAGAAATCCCTGGCCCCTTCTACTATATGAGCATACAATAAGAAATCTGTAGCCCTGAGAAGGGCATTCACCTGACCACGTCTCAGGCTTCCAGCCTCCAGAACTGTGAGAAATAAATTTCTGTTGTTTATAAGCTACCCAGTCTGTGGTGTTTTGTTATTACAACCCGAATGGAGTAAGGCATTCCATTAATTATCCAAATTATCCTCATTTCCGTGTTCAATTTTCTCCATAACCCTATTACCATATGATATACAACATGTCTCCTTGTTTATGGCTCATCTTGCTCCACTAGAATATAAACTGCTTGGAGGCAAGATTATGTTTTGTGGCTCTTATGGTCACCAAATAGAATAGTACCAGTACACAATAGGTCCTCGGTAACATTGTTTTAAAAGAAATAGTAAGTCAACGAATGAATGAATATGAATGAATGACCACATGGTTATTGCTTTTGTAATCAATTTTTACAACTAACTTTTACCCCCTCATAATAAGCAGAAAAGGAATAGAAATCCTTCCCATCTTTGAAGCTAGGTTTAGTTTTCCATGTTACTTTTTTGTGTGTATTTGAAAGCATACTTTCAAATTCACATAGTTAGAAAACCATCATAATAAATCACCTTTGCTGTTTTCATCAAGTTATTAAAATATCACTTACATACAAGTTAAAAATAGACTTCCAATGCATTATAACTTTAACACAGTTCTGAGAAGCAGACTAGAGTTTGTTACAGATATTTTATAAGTACGTAGACTCAATATGATTATGAAATGAATTTACCCTTATTACCCTTAGCTAATATGTGGCAAAAATACTTGTTTTGATTCTTTCTTCATTACTCTTTCTACTGTTCTACACCCACCCTCACAAGCATTGGTTTTACTATTATAAATTCATTTAAGATCCAATGAGTGTTATTTAAAATTCACTGACTGAAAAAAAATTGAAATCCAATTATTTTCAAGTTCAGTGATGACTAATACATTGTTTCCTTGATTATAATGGCCAAAAAATATGCTGTAAAACTATAAATATGCTTCAACATTACTCAGTTTTAACACTTGTTACTATTTTCTTCTTTGTCTTCCCCGTCATGAATATCTACATGCATTGGACTCACGGGATACTCTTCAGTCAAATATCAAATCTGATTTAGGTGAGGATTTTGTTATCTGTGTACATTGCAGTTATTTAAAGTAAGTGAATTACACTTAAATGTAGCCATTTGTAAATAAATAAAACAATGTATCACTTTATAATTCTTCATAAAAAGCCCTAAAATATTTCTGCATACATGTGTATTTAAAGATTCCATTTCCTGTCTTGTGACCAGGAGATACATAGTGTGTCTTCATACGCAGAGTGATATTACAAATAAGTTTATGATAATCACATAAATTGAATAGCACTTAAAAAATTAAATAACATCCTATTTAGGATAATTAATCATCAGACATTAGCTCAAATGTGTAGTAAGTACATGGTATTGAAATGGTTTCAAAAATGAGCGTTTCAAAATAAATGATCAATTTTAAATGATCAACATTTCTGAACATTGTTTTCTTTTTTATCAATGAATTAATTCTTATAAGTAAAACTTCCCAATAAATAAATATTTATATTTTGCTCAAATATCCTTCATTTGGTTAGGCTATCGATGCTTAACAAGCACACCTATATACATAGACACACATACACATAGACACACATATTCATTTCAATGAATAACTTGTTAGCAAAGATTACCTAATAGGTTTAAATTACAGAGTTTACATCTTAACAGTTGTTTCTTCTGTGTTCTTGTCTTAGTATTTAGGAAAAGATAGAGATTTGTTGAAGGGCTTCACCTGACTCTTCAAGAGAGACATAGCACAACTTCTACACAATTGAAACATGTTAGGAATAAAAATAGACATTCTCTCGTCGATATTATCCAGGTAGCTTTGGCACATATATGAGTACTGATTAATTTTGTCTAATTGTTATAAAATATTCACATTTATGTTTTTTGAATCACCTTAGGTAAATTTACATTTCTCTATTTAGAGACCAATTCTAGGTTTGCTTAACTCTAATATATGCCTGTTTTCTTTTTCTTACGATATGACTTTATCTTATTATTTCCCTTCTTTATCACTGTGGTTTTACTTGTTACTTCTCTAATTTCTTAAGTTACATATTGATCTCATTATTTGTCTGTGTCTCTTATTTTCTTATATAATAATTTAAGACTACGCAACTACCTCTAATATCAATTTATTATTTTAGCAAAATTTTGTAAGTGGATATTTTTGCATTAAATTTGTTATTTTTTAATTTATATTTTTATTTTTCTATGATTCATGAGTTGTTTGTGTGATTTACACTGCTAAATGACTGAAATCTGGTTATCATTTTGCCATTGATATGTAAATTTCTAGCTTTATATTTAAATAAAATACACTGTATAATGATTTTTGATATTTCATTATTAATATTTTAATATCTTTATATGTTAGATGTTTATCCTGTGACACATAACTGCCATTTAAATGAAAAAAAATGGTATTTAAGGGAGGGCAAATATATTTTTACTTTTTTGGATCATATTATTTTGGGGTTTATATATCTTTCTTAATGTATTTTATTTCTCCTTTCTCCTGGACTTTGTTCTTTTCACCTTTTTTTTCTTACTCCTTTGGAATCTTTATACTTTATTTATTTCTTTTAGAAGTCACCTGTGTTAGTCTCTCTGGGATGCCATTACAAACTACCACAGATTGAGTGACTTAAATAACAGAATTTTTTTTTTCTCACTATTCTGGAGACTAGAAGTCCAACATCAAGGTGCTGGTAGGGTTTGTTTGTCCTGAGGCCATTCTCCTTGACATGTATATGGCAGATTGTTGCTGTGTCCTCTCATAGTCTTCCCTGTTTGTGCATACATCTTTCCTGTCTCTTCCTCCCCTTATATGGACACCAGTCATTCTGGACTAGGACCTTACAAAGTCAGTACCTTAATTACCTCTTTAAAGGCCCTATCTCCACATTCAAAAAAGATGGGGCCAAGGGCCTCCACATATGAATCGTGAGAAGGGAGGTGGACACAATTCGCTCCATAACATTAACTGATCTACCCAAGGATACGATAATAAATAAATGTGTCCTTCTTCTGAACTGTATGCATTTACAGTTTCCATTCTACTCGCCATTGTTTTCTTATATATTTTTCTCTATTTTTATTTCAAATTCATGTAATTTCCCAAAGTTGTCATTTTTTATAATTATTAACATATAGTTAGTGTTCACTGATTTTTACCATTTATTAATTCCTGTTGTCACAGTCTTTATTGCATTTTATTTTTCTCCTTTTGAAAATAGATTATTGATAAGTAAAGGTATTTTAGTAGAAATATATGTCATCATTTTATCTAAGCATGCCTTTGAACTTATTCTTAAACAATGTTCAACCATAGTATAGTATTCTAAGTTACATATATCATCTATCAGAATGTTGAAGTGATTATTTCTGTGGTTTTTTTTTTTTTTCAGTTTTATTTTGCTCTTGGTAAGTTTGCAGTCACTTACTGAGATTTGTCTATTGGAAACCAATTTCTCTGGATATTTAGGAAGTCCTTCACTGTAATTGATAACAGTTTCACTATGATGTGTCTACATCTGTTACTGTTGTTTTTTTCTTATTTAAACTACATTTATTGGGTTTCCTTACATTTTATTTAATTTGAGGCTAATGTATCTAATAAATTCTGAAAAGTCTTCATCCATTATGTCATCATGAACTCTTCTTCCTCTATTCTGGTCTCTTCTTTTAGAAATTTTTAATGAAGTTTTAAATTTTAATTAAAGTATAGTTAATACCCAATGTTATATTGGGTTCACTTAAAAAAAGTAGTAGCTTGTTTGCTCTTATTTTATATTCCTCTTTTTTAATTTTGGATATGTTGTAATATCCAATATGACAATTGTAATACATGAAGTCCTTAGAGGTCTTAATTCTGCTGTACATTATTTCCAGGGACTCTTGCTCCTAGGTTTCCATGTATGATGATGTTTTAGACAGCATGCTCATGTTCATCTGAGATCTATGTGATGCTTATCTTGGAAAGGTAAGTTTTGAGAATATGCTCCTCTAGAGGTGTCACAGTTTCCTTCTCTCAGATGCCCCGATTCTTTATCAGCTTGGGGTCAATTAAACTCATTTCTCAACTTTGAGTTATCTGGGCCAGATAGTAGTATCCATTTGATACTAAAGCATAGCAGAGGATGGAACACAGATTATGAAATATCAAAATTCAAATTAATAGGAAGCTTTTTTCTTCCAAAAGCCCAAAGGCAGGGAATGTTGTTATTGTCGATGGAAAGATTTCTTCTAGCTGTCTCATTGTTTAAGAATGTAGCCATTTGATACTCTGGCTGCACATGTGGATCTCAGTTTTAATTACCCAATTTATTTTGCCCCAGAGTTTTGTCTCCTGTCCCCAATTTGCTCATTAGAATTACAGCCCCCGGGGTGCGTAGGTGGCTCAGTCAGGTAAGCGTCCAGCACTTGATTTTGGCTCAGGTTATGATCTCACAGTTCGTGAGTTAGGTGCAGAACCTGCTTGGGATTCTCTCTCTCTCTCTCTCTCTCTCTCTCTCTCTCTCTCTCTCTCTCTCCTTCCCTCTTTGTTCCTCCCCCATTTGTGCTCTCCAAAAAAATAAATAAACTTAAAACAAAATGAAAGCCTCTGCATGATTTAATGCTGTAAATACCTTTTAAAAAAACAGTTCAACTACCAGCTAGCTTATGCAGCATCTCTTTCTTTGTTTGATACCCAGGGGATTTTCCTTTTGTCTTTGAAAACATTTAAAAAGATATTTGTTGTTTTATATACATGATTTGTGATACGCATGACTTTTGAGTAGTCTACAATATTGACTGAAAGGTACTAAAGAAATTAATTTCTAAAGGTTTTGCAGTTTTTCTTGGGGCAAAGTACTAATTTTTAAATGATGAATGGAGACAAAATGGATGTTGACGTTCTTTAGACCTGCTAACTTCTATACTCTCTATGACAGATTATATTTAAAGTCATCTATTGAATTAAGAAGAAGGAGATTATGAAGTGGCTTGAATATATGGATGGAATATGGCTGCTAAGATAACTAGGAGCTAAAAGCAGAAAAACAGGTATGTAAATCACAACCATATTCATGGGACTACTTGATTTTTGAGCTAATGATTTGAGGAAAATACAGTATATTCTTTCCTCCATACTGTTCAACCACAACTCTCAAGAATTAAAGAACACCCATTTTAAGACAATCAGTGGTTGAGTCTGCACATGATGGGTGTGGCAGGAAGAGTGAGGGTGCAGTAAAAATAATTCAGGTGATTTAATCTAAGCATTATTTTACAATGAAATTTAATATTTGCTAATTGTGTTATTTGTACTTTATTTACCTGTGTTGATTCTTAGTTGATCAGTTTTATTAATAATATTTAATATGTTAAGTTCACAGTTCTTTACATGTAGGGTACTCTTGGTTCAAGTGAGATCATTATTTGAAGGATAATTGAAATTTAAAATTATTTTTGTTATGTTTGTTCTTGAGAGTGACAGAGTGAGTGTGAACAGGGGAGGGGCAGAGAGAGAACGAGACACAGAATCTCAAACAGGCTCCCGGCTCTGAGCTGTCAGCACAGAGCCTGACGTGGGGTGCAAACTCATGAATCACCAGGTCATGATCTGAGCCAAAGTTGGACGCTTATCCAACTGAGCCACCCCCGCTCCCCAATAATTGAAATGTAAAATTTAATATTTTAATCAATGTTAATTAGAAAATTGCACAAAGCAAAATACTGGTTTTAAAATAGAAGAATAATAACCTTTAAAACCTAAAAGAAGTGTAACATAATGTTGATAAATAAGTATGCAAATGCTGGTCATAAACCATGTTAATAATTATAGTAAATATTATCTAGTGAATGTTGAAGGAATTAATTTCCTAAATATAACAATTTGATTCATCTCAAAAAAGACAAACTTTAAAATTAGAAATCACCTACACACATTCAAAGACCATACAAATAAATGTTTTCATTAATACAAATAAACGTATCTGCTAACATTTATGTATAGGTGTCATTAAAATACCATTTTCTTCAACTCTGAAACAAATGCCATTTTCCTGATATAAAAAAAGACATAAATACATTCACCTAGTTCTGTCTAATTTATTAAATATACTCAGTTTTAGTCATTAGTATTTGGCTAATATTTTGACATAATAAAAGATGCCATTTTAGACCTTGTTAATCAGATAAGTACTTGAAGAAAACATGAATATATTATATCTATTAGTCCCTCAAGATCTACTCAATACTTTCCTTCTCCCATTGTAGGTTCCAGAAAACTGAGCTATATTTACTACATTAAGAGGTCACTTGTCTGTTGGTAAAAATTTGGAGTTGATCAATAAAGAATGCCAGCAGGAAATAAGAGGGAGGAATGTGAATTAGTCTGATTATCTAGTCCCCCATCCTCCTCAATTTGGGTTCACCGTGGACTTCATTTACTCTTTTGTGTGAGAAAATTACAGTTCTTATCAACCAACCACTTCTCAGAGCTCGCTCTCTCCCTGAGTTCTGTAACTCCTTTTTCCTTCCACGTTTTAGGTCTAGATATGGAAACCTATTACTAGGGGGTTACCTACACACTGCTATATCCTTTGTCAACATTCTATAACTCTTCTCAAATAACCCAGTCTAAGCATCCTATATTTCTCATAGAGATTTAAGTATGCTTTCTGGAAATTTTATTTCTCTTCATTATTTCTTTGAATTTTGAATATTTTATTTGTGTGACTTAGGTATTCCTTAAGTATGAATTCTAGTGTTATCATAATCCATGAAAAAAAGACCATTATAATATCTGTAATAATGACATTGACCATAGTAATATTGATTAAGACCCAAATATGCACAACTCTTCTAAGAGCTTTGTAACCATTCCCTTCTCATTTTATAGATTAAGAATCTCAAGTTGGGTTAGACTTTGTACCTTGTCACATGGAAAGTGATAAAGTAAAATATGTGATGTGTTGGGGAAAAAAAAGAAAGAAAGTAATCAAGACAAATGATATCTAATGTAGAATAATACAAGTTTACATTATACATGGATCTTTTTATTCTAATGGTCATCCATTTCTATAAAAATTTTCAAGCACTTTTTTAAAATTAAAAAAAAAAAACTCAAGGTACTTGAAGTTCAGATTTTTCTCAATGTGCCACTTTCCATCGTACATAAATTCTTCACTCAGCTTACAATACACATTTATTTCAATACAATAATATATGGCCTCCAGAATTCCAGCTAGCTCAAAGTTAAGGCCTACTTGAGACTTGACTTAGCTGTGAAAATGCTACCCACAAGAGAAAATACAATAAACTCTATCGCAATTTTGCAAAGTAAGGATCTTATGCATCCATGTTCACTTTGTGACTACTTAGACATTCATAAAAATTATTATTTTATTTATATTGCTCTAAATGACTTATTTTATTTTGTTTTTTTAAGATTTTACTTTTAGAGAAGTTTTAGTTATTTTTTTAAGTGTTTATGTATTTATTTTGAGAGACACAGAGCATGAGCAGGGGAAGGGCAGAGAGAAAGGGAGAGAGAGAATCCCAAGGAAGTCCACACTGTCAGCATGGAGATTGATGCATGAACCAAAGGATCATGACCTGATCCAAAATCAAGAGTCAGGTGCTTAACTGACTGAGCCACCCAGGTTTTTTCTAGAGCAATTTTAGATTCACAACAAAATTGAGAGGAAGTTACAGAGGTGACTCATATATCCAGGCCCCCCCACATTTCTTTGTCTGCTACATTATCCATCTCACAGGAGAATACATGTCTTATAATTGATGAACCTATATTGACACATCATTAACAGCCAAATTTCATAGTTTACCTTTGTTTTGTGTGTGTGTTTTTAATTTTTAAAATTTATTATTATTATTATTATTATTATTATTATTATTTATTTTAGCGAGAGGGAGAGAGCATAAGTGGGAGAGAAGGGTAGAGGGAGAAAGAGAATCCTAAGAAGATGCCACGCCCGGCATGGAGCCTGACACAAGCCTCGTTCCCATGACCCTGGGCTCATGACCAGAGTCAAAGTCAAGAGTTGGTCGCTCAAACAAATGAGCCACCCAGGTGCCCCCATAGATTACCTTTGGATTCACTTTGGCTGTAGTACTTTGTATGGATTTGAGCAAATATATAATGATGCATACTTATAAGTATACTATCATACAGAGTATTTTCGCTGCCCCCCCCCCCCAATCCTCTATGCTCCACCTATCTATCCCCCTCCAGTATCAACCCCTGGAAACCACTGATCTTTTTAGTTCTATGAAACCATAGTTTTACCTTTTCTGAAATGTTATATGGTTGGAAACATATAGTATGTAGCCTGTTCTGATTGGCTTCCTTTACATAGTATGCATGTAGGTTTCCTCCTTGTATTTTCGTGGCTTGATAGCTCATTTCTGTTTTAGCACTAACATTCTTTTGTCTGGATGTGCCGCAGTATATTTATGCATTCACTTACTAAGAGATATCTTGCTTCCTTCCACGTTTTGGAAGCTTTTGGCAACGATGAAGAAAGCTGCTACAAACATCCAACTGCAAATTTTTGTTGGACATAAGATTTTAATTTCTTTGGGCAAATATCAAGGAGCATAATGTTGCTGGATCATATAATGAGGATATGTTTAATATTGTAAGAAACTATCAAACTGCCTTCCAAAGTGTCTGTTCCATTTTGCTTTCCCAACAACAGTGAATGAGAGCTCTCGCTGCTCCACATCCGCTCCATTATTTGAAGTTGTCAGGGTTCCAGATTCCGGCCATTTAAATAGATGTGTAGTGGTATCTCACCGTTTTAATTTTCATGTCCCTCATGACATGATGTGGAACATATTTTCATATGCTTATTTATAATCTGTATATGTGCGGGTGAAGAGTCTTTTAGTCTTTGACCCATTTTTAAATCAAGTTGTTTTGTTATTTTTGAGTGTTAAAGGTTCTTTTTACAATTTGCATAACACTCCTTTTTACAAATGTCTTTTGAAAATACTTCTTTTTGCAGTCAGCCGCTTGTCTTCTCATTCTTTTATTGTCTTCTGCAGAGTAGAAATTTTAATTTCAAAGGAGTACAATTTATCAATTATTGGATCTTCCTTTAATTCTATCTCTAAAATGCCATTCCCATACCCAGTCATGTAGCTTTTCTTCTATGGAATTTTTTCATTTTATAGTTTTACAGTTTACATTGTATCTAAGGTCCATTTTGAGTTAATGTTGTTAAGGGTGTAAGGTCAGGTCAGTGACCACATTCTGTGTGTGTGTGTGTGTGTGTGTGTGTGTGTGCATGTGCGTGTACGTGTATGGATGTCCAATTGTTCCAACACCATTTATTGAAGAGACTATCTCTGTTTTATTGTATTATCTTTGTTTCTTTTTCAAATATCAGTTGAGTATATTTCTGTGAATCTATTGTTGAACTCTCTATTTTATTCCATTGATCTATTTGTCTATTCACCAATACCATACTCTTGATCACTGTGGTGTTATAGTAAGTATTGAATTTGAGTAGTGTTAGTTCTGTGGCTTTGTTCTTCTCCTTCAATATTGTGTTAGCTGGGTCTTTTGCCTCTCCATAAAAACTTTAGAGACAGTTTGTCAATATACACAAAATAACTTGTTATGATTTTGATTGAGATTGCATTCTATGGAAGAACTGATGTCTTTATAATATTGAATCTTCTTATCAATAAACATGGAATATCTCACCATTTATTTAGTTCTTTTTTGATTTTGTTAATCAGAGTTTGTAATTTTCTCCATATAGCTCATATATATATATATATATATATATACATTTTTTCTTACAAATGCTATTCTAAGAATGCTAATGTAAATAGCATTGTGTTTTTTAACTTCAAATTCTTTCTTATTGTTTGCATGCAGAAAAGCAATATCATTTTGTATATTAACCTTGTCTCCTAAAACTTGATATAATTGCTTATTTGTTCCAGAAGTTTTTTTTTTATTCTTTAAGATTTACTGCATAGATGATCGTGTTATCAGTGAACACAGATTTATTTTGTCTTCCTAATCTGTATATCTTTTATTTCCTTTTCTTGCCTTGTTACATTAGCAAGGAATTCCAGTACAAAATGTTAAATGAGTGGTGAAAAGATGCATTCTTGCCTTGTACCTGATCTTAGTGGGATGTTTTGGTTTTCTCACCATTAGGTATAATGCTAACTGTAGTTTTATTGTAGACATTTTTATTAAGTTAAAGAAATTTCTTTCTATTCCTAGTTTACTGAGAGTTCTTTTTTTATCATTAATAGGTGTTTGATTTTCTCAAATGCTTTTTCCGCATCTATTAATATGATCATGTGATTTTTTTTTATTCTGTTAATGTAATGGGTTACAAAAAGTATTTTTTTAATCTTTTTTAAACATTTTATTTATTTTTGAGACAGAGAGAGACAGAGCATGAACGGGGGAGGGGCAGAGAGAGAGGGAGACACAGAATCGGAAGCAGGCTCCAGGCTCTGAGCCATCAGCCCAGAGCCCAACGCGGGGCTCGAACTCACGGACCGCGAGACCATGACCTGAGCTGAAGTCGGACGCTTAACTGACTGAGCCACCCAGGCGCCCCCAAAAAGTATTCTTAAGAGATATATTTTGGAGTTTTTTTTCTCATCTGAAATTAATAGTAAATAATTATTAATAAAAATAATTAATAAATTATTAAAAGAAAATAATACTTTCTCTTTACTCAGCTACTAATAGGTGTACCTCATGTACTGGTGAGGCACTCTATGTCCCATTCGTGGCTGCTGACCAAAATACATGTGACTATTTTTTTTCTTTAATGATTGATCTCTGATACTATCTCTGTTGACAGTGTTAAGAAGTTGACTAAATAGTACAAAACAGAGTAACTTACATGTAAGTGATACTACTGAAGAGAACTCAGTAGTTTTACAACTATTTTCAAACTCACAATGTCAGTAAGGTAATCAGTAACTAATTTCCTAATTTTTACTTTAGAAAAATAGTTCCCTCATCTGTCCCTAACCTCATGAGAAATACTGTAGATCCACAGGAACCACATAGCCATATCTGCCAGATATTCTGTGGTTGACTCAGCACTGCCACTGATTCCTTCCAAAGATTTCCAGAATAGTTGTTCCTGTGTAGCTCTAGGCTAGAGTTTGCTAATGAGGCCCTGGGTATAAAATTTGAGAAAGAGAAATAAAATAATTGTTATTCTAAGAAGTTGTGGTGATCTGGCCATAGAGATCGGGTGGCTTCTCATATCTCCGTGATCTCCAGACCCGTGGTCCTGGTGGTTCTGGCTGTCAAATGTGGTAGCTTCTCTGATGGCTTTATGATCTCTGAGTTCTTCACTCCTGTGTTTCCATATGAAGTCCTTACTAAATTTTCTCAAATGTGTGACTTTTTTTCTAGGCATTGACTTCCCTAGCTCATTCTCTATTTCTTCAAGTTGTATTTCCCATGTGCAAATGATTCCGAAATTATTTTTAGTGATTCTATTTTCTTGATTAAATTCAGACACCAACAATATTACTACAAGTTATTCAATGGATGGGGGTGAGGGAAGATGTCTTAAAGCTGAAATCTGGGATTGGTTTTTTGGTTTGATTAGTTTTAAAATTACTGATGACCTTACTGACATGCTGACCTTGAAAATAATTGTAAAACTACTGAGTATTCTTCAGTAGTATCACTTATGTGTAAGTTACTCTTCTTTGTACTAGTCAACTTCTTAACACTGTCAACAGAGATAGTATCAGAGATCAACACACCACTAAAGAATATAAAATAGTCACTGTATTTCGGTCAGCAGCCATGAATGGGACATAGAACGCCTCACCAATACATGAGGTACACCTAATTAGTAGCTGGCCAACCAAACTTTATGCTGGGAGGCTACAATTTAAAACACAGAAAAAGCAAGAATTCACGGTCCACAAATGTAGGAGCTATGGAAAGTAAAAAATAAAAGTTCTAAATAGAAGAAAAAAATATAATTAATGATTAATAGAATAGGAAAATAATAAATATCAAAAAAAATAGAGATCATTATTCATTAGGTTAGGAAATTCTAGGCAAAATGAATACCTGATGACAAAATGATTGCATATTCCAATCAGCTATTACAGAAGCTATTGATTTACTAGATTAATTTGTGTCTAGATTTCCTGATTTTCTGTGAAACCTGCTGAGAAAGTTAAATGTTTTTCTTAGTTCCTCATGTATCTATAAAGTGAACATATTCTATCATAGATAACCTAGGTATGGCCCTCTTCTGAGTTCAAACCAAGGGGCTTAAATGATAGAGAATTCAATTTCCCTTTGAGGTCATATGCATACATGCAACTAATAGAGAATTGAAGAAGCAAAAAAAAAATAATATTCAATTTCTATCTTATTCAAGTTTGTCATATTAGTTTATATTATATTTAAACTCAAAGTCATTTAAACAATATGAGTAACATCAGTGCTGTTATTTCTGTTCTACTCCTACTCATTTCCCTGACTCACTTCATAGATGTCACTCCTCTGCTTTATTTAAAGAGATTGGAAAAGAGAAGAAAAGTCTATTATTTGTAATCAAAACTTGTCTTGAGAGTAAACAGTTACAGCTGTGTTTTTAAACTACATAGAAATATACTGCTTTTATTTGATTCAGGGTTGCAAAGTCCCTGATGGGGGAAAAAAAGCTCGATATGTCCATTTATATCTTGCCACTAATATGAAATATAGAAGGATATTGAAAAGAAACACTGAGATGCCTATTGAGATATGTTAGCCATCAAAATCTTCATATATTTCACTTCTAGTTTATTCCTGTCTGAAAAGGAAGGAAAATGTACCCTATGGATTTACAGTATTAGTCACTGAAAGTAGGGATGATATATATCATTTTAACTTCCAAGAAAAAGTCTCAGAAAATATTCATTACAGATATTTATCATGCTTTCACTTTTTAATTCACTCAATAAATATTACATGTCAAGTACTGAATGAGGGCTGCAGGTATGATACCACATAAAAAAACTACCTACCTTCATAGAGTTTACATTCAAATGGAAGTGATACATGACAAACATATATTTAAAAATTCAATGTAATATCATGTCAGCTATTAATTTGAAGAAGAAAAATAAAGGTGCTAAAAGTAGTTTTTAATGAAGAAGTGACATTTAATCTGATACCTGAAGTGAAGAATCTAAGTATGTAGATACTTAAGGAAAATGGATAACACATTTCCATATATTACTATCTAATTTTAATAACATTTACATCTAAAAGGTTACATCTAATTAGAAAGTTGACTAGGAGGATGACCAGAGAAAGAGAGGTATCCAATAGTCAGACCTATTTTATATGGTCAGTCACTTCTAAAGGGGTGGGTTCAGAAGTTTGGTACACATACATAATATTAAAAACCTGACAAAGAACAAATGCCATTCCATTCATGAACTTTTACCTAATAGTGTTGAATACAAATACTTCCTAGTCTTGTAAATTCTGCAGCTTTTAAAAAAAAATCTCCCTTACAGTGCCTTTATTAAATAAACTATAACAACCTAGAGAACATGGTTTTTCCTTATTATTTGCTGCAGAAACTTCATCAGGTGATATGTACTGAGTATAATGCTTTTACTAGACATAAACTAAATGTTTCTTAAAAGTGTGAATAAGTGAATTAAGGAAGGGTCGTATGCATAAATAAATAAGTGAATTAAGGAAGGGTCATATTTCAGAAAACATTATCACCAGGATTGATGTCTTTATCATTATTTTTCTCTTATTGCTAGCTATTAAATTTAATCTATTTATTATCTTGATATTTTTACAGATTATATTGGCCGATAGCTATATCTTATACTAATGTAACAAACTCTAAAATCTCAGTGATTTCACACTGAAATCTAAGTGCCTTAATGTGTGAGATATATTTCTAACTCATTGTAAGCCTTCTGGATCTTCTGGTCAGTCATCCGTATTACAGCAATTCAGCAGTTAGAGTAAAGGAGGCTAAACCATCCATTAGTTATACCATCTGGAATCTATAACCTGTTAGGACTGCTTACCCGAAAAAGGCTCATAGTGAAAAAGGCATGTATCACTTCTGCTTGCGTATCATTGACCATAGCACATGATATGGCTATGATTAGCTGCAAAGAGGAATATAACTAGAAGAGGGAACTCAATAGGGACAGGCAAGTTAAGTTTATACTTCAATTATACCTTAATAGTTTTGTGTATTTTGACTAAGGAATAATGAAGGTAAAGCTGGATCTATTCAACAGATTAAGACAGCAGTTACAAATAACTATAAAAGATATTTCAATGTGTACAACATAAATCATATCTGAATTGGCCTACTGGCTGCCCAATAATTATTATTTCTTTTAGTTGTAACATGTTGACAACAAAAATGAGCTAGTTGTATATTTCTTCTGAAATCTAGGCAACATAATTATTAAGAAAATTTTGGATGCTAACAGACAACCTATAGAGTACGATGGAGTCTTAATTATGTAGTTTATGGAATAATATTAAAAACAATAATAGCCATAAAATGTAAAGTTAAAAAATGAGTTTACAAGATATTCACTTTGGTCTGTATTAAATGGCCTCATTTACTAGTGATAATAATTTACTTGTAACTAACAAAATCTAGAATTTGCCTCTCCAAATAAAGCCACCATATTCTTTTTGTATATTTTTCTATTTTCCTGCAATAATGCTATAATAATTCTTCATGTGGCTGACTCATATTTATCCTTTAAAATTTAAGTCATTCATACAGGAAGTCTTCTCTAACATTGAAGGTTTATTTAATTATTTCTAAATTTTTCTCACACTTAAGAGTTTCCTTTATGCTTCTCCCTACTATAGACTTTTTATCTTATTTTCATTATATGTTTACCTACCACTGACCTCAACAGACTGTTAAGCCTTGAGAATTAAGATCATTCTTAACCACCTTTCTATTCCCCAGTTTCTATCACAATTGATGCCCTAAAAACAAATTAATGTGATAAACGTAACTGAGGTCTCTGACAGAGCAGGGCAAGTCAAGTTCAAAATGGTTTGAGAGGACAGGGAAAGGACAGTGGCCTGGATTTTTATTGTGGTTTAGATAGTGGGGCCAGGATGGGGATTCATTTAGGAAGGGGCTTGCATTATTTGAATCCCCAACTTGCACCAATGGGGGGACCACCGAGGACTTCTCATTTGATCAGATCAGGGCACAAAAGGAAGAGCGAGAGTTGGATTTAGAGCTGTCAGCAGTCTGACCTCAGAATGTGGAATCAGATTCCTCAAACAATGAATGATTGTAAAATCTTAGGAATATAGATTAGAAAATTCAATTTTCCATAGAATTCTATAGAATTTTCTAGATATAGAAAGCATTAAGATGAAAGTCAACAACATGGTTTCTTTTTGAATTCAATTTTTGAGGTTAACACATAATGTAGTAGATTATTAATTTTAGTCCTTTGGGTTAATATGATTTAAAATACCTCAAATGTATCTTTTCAAGGATTACATTTATGGTACGTATGTATGTATTATAATATAATAAATGGTACATTCAGAATATATAATATATACTCAGTATATGTAATATAATAAATAATATATTCAGCATGCCAGTAATTTGCAATATAGCTTTACTAGTCTATGGAGAAATTTGGCATTTTTAACTAACAATTAAGATTATTAGCATCATTTATTACTTTATGTACAGATGAGCATTTTTTTTGCCTGTTATCATTTTGATGTATCCCTACTAAGACAACAGTAATACAAATAATTCCCTTAAGCCACAACCTATCAATTGTGGTTTTCATTTTGGTTAAAAGGACTTATGACTTTCTTAGATGAGTACCTATTTATGTAAGCATGTATATTTTTAAAGTCATTAATGTTTTAAAAATCACCTTCACACACAAAAACTCTGTAGGTATCCCAGTGCTTGTGTGAATGTAAGTAATTTTTAGATTGGTTTTGTAACATCGTATAAAAATATCGACATTAAAAAGTTGAGTGAAAACTTTATGATTTAAAATTCTTCAAGAGATTGGAAGCTTATTCAGGGGAAATAAAACAATGATGTCACAAAATTAATATTTTTGGAGAAAGTGACAAAATCTTTCCTCATTCTTTCTATCATTACTAATAAATTGAGATTTTAATGGTCTTAAAGTCTTGAGTAATTTTAAAATTTCAGTGTCTTTAATAAAGTGAATCAATAAGTAATAACTTAGTAACTGGTGAAAGAATTAATACATGAGAGATTTTATATGTTTAGAGATTAAGAGAGCTTCTATCTCCATGGCAAACTTCATTTTAGGTATATGGCTAATTTCCTTAATGCATATGTAATAAAGTTGCTATCTTCTGAATAATTTGCCATAATACAATTTCACCATGAAAGAAGAATAACCACAACAAAACAAGATGATGAAAAGATTAACAATCTCTATGGGAGCTCGTTAGAGAAGCCATAATCTGTGATTAAAATGATTTTAAGGAGAGTATCCTGGTCGTTCCGTACTTTAGAAGTTTTTAATAAAAAGTGACATATACATTCTATCTACTGAGTGATTACTTTTCTTATTTACATGAAAATCTCCATGCACCTGAAACCCAGCACCCCTTTCCTGTGAAAATCTACCTATATCCATATTGGTCCTCAGTTTCTCTGCAGTTCATTTATAAGATACTTCCTCCTGCCAACCTTTCTTCCTCAAAGCTAGATTCTGCTTTTTCAGTTTCTCTCATTAATGAAGACGTTGCTCTACAGGAAGACATTGCTCACCAACTCACTCTTGACTCAAGAGCATGACTAAAGAGCATTGACTAAAGCATTATGCCTCCACGCCCTAACCCACAGTGGCACTGATTTTTGAGAATGCCTCTGTTTGAGGCAAATCTTCTGCCACAGACTTATAAGTCAACCACCTGTTGTGGGATTAGAACTATAGGCATTTTGAAGTTTTCTGGTTTCTGTAACTGACTCCAACTTATTCCTCGATCTGTTATCTCAAATCTTTGTCTTTATATTGGCATGCTCAAAATTTGTCCTCTGCCAATGTAGAGTTCTTCTAAACCATTATGCCTCCGATTTTTACAATATTTGTATCCACTCCTCTAATTACTGAATAATCTGAATGTTCAATTTATTATTGTCGGAATAAGTACAGTACATGATTTTCATAGGTTTAGAAATGTACTTGTTATTTCAAATAAACATTAGTTCCATAAATGAGGAATATAACAAATTTTCACAGAAAGATCACCCAGTGAAATCTTCTTCTTCCACTTCCCTTTCACCCTTATTTAGTTTGATATTGAATCACATTTTCAGTTGCAGCCTAATTTGTATTTCATACTAATATAAGTTACAAAGCACACACATCTCTTCCCTAACTTGATCCTCATGGCATCTCATGAGGTAGGTAGGCTGCATATTTTTGTCTTTAATTTACATGAAACTGAAGCTTGAGTTTTACAACATTTTCTCAATAAAGCACACTAGGTCCTCTGTCGAATTTTTATTTTATCTCACATTTGACTTATGAAATTAAATAAAGAAATGCATTGTCTTTTGAAGGAAAGCACAGAGTGACAACTTAATAAGGAGACCATTTATTGCTAGTGCCTTGCAAATGTGAGCACTATGTTCAGACATTTTCTCATTTAAAATATTATTAATTAGATACCAGTTTTCCCTACAAGGTAATTGAGCTGGAGAGTGTAAATAACTTCCCCATGGTCACACAGCAACAAAATACAAATCTGAGATTTAAAATCAGGTCAACTTGTTGCAAATAATATACTCTTTCTACTGTCCCATTATTCTTCCATATGAAGGTCATTTTGTTTTTTTTGAAAAATAAACCACATCCTTTGGTGCATGGGTGGCTCAGTGGGTTAAGCGACTGACTTCACTTCAGGTCATGATCTCGTGGGTTCTTAAGTTTGAGCCCCACATCTCTCTCTGTTCTGACACCTCAGAGCCTGCACTAAGCTTCAGATTCTGTGTCTCCCTCTCTCTCGGCCCTCCCCCGCTCACACTCTGTCTCTCTTTCCTTCAAGAATAAATAAACATTAAAAAAAAATTTAAAAATGGGGGCGCCTGGGTGGCTCACTTGGTTAAGCATCCGACTTCGGCTCAGGTCATGATCTCATGGTCTGTGAGTTCCAGCCCTGCGTCGGGCTCTGTGAGGACAGCTCAAAGCCTGGAGCCTGCTTTGGAGTCTGTGTCTCTTTCTCTTTCTGCCCCTCCCCCACTTGTACTCTGTCTCTCTCTGTCTCTCAAAAATAAGTAAAAGTAAAAAAAAAAAAAATTAAAATAAAAAATAAACTGCATCTTAACTCTTATGTAAAACAACAAAAAAACCCAAATATTTGTCACAAAGATATTTCTAGATCTATTCTGCATATTTAGTTTAACATAACTTCTTCTCGTGATTTTTTTAACTTCTTTGACAGATATACCAGTAATTTGGATATTTCTTAGACTACATTGAAATAGTTCAATGTAATTTGTATATAGAGAGTTTATTTCAGTAATACATTACTTTTATCAAACACTACACAGCTGGAGGTACCACATTCATACATTACTTTTTCCATTTATTCAAAAGACCTTGGAGAGTTGGGTATTTGCCAAGTGTTGTAACTGGCTCTAAAGTTGCAATTATTGTGTTCTATAGGCCTTGTGTTGCTCTGTGAAAAGGGAGTGGTGACATTGAATTATGGGAAGAGACAGAATAGAATGACAAAATCACAATCAAGGAAGGCTACCCAAATAGGGATTGGTGATTTGGGAGTGATTGAGGTTGCATACTGTGATACATAAAGATGGAACGATAGACACCAAAGCAAGGATGCATACCCATATAAATAAATAAAACAAGTATGTTTTCCCTAAAGGAAAATACCAAAGTATTTCTATGTATCAACTTGTCAGGCTTTCCACTGCCCCTGTTTCCTGTGTATGTGGAACAGGTGAATTCAATTCTTGGATAGTGATTAGACCAGGGTACATTTTCGGTGGTAGTGGCAGTCGTGACAGTGGTGATGGTGGTTTGTAGGAGAATCAGAACTTATTTCTCAGAATTATTAAACTTGATGCTTCAGTGACATCGGGCCATCTACTAAAATGTATTTTTATAAATTAAATGTGTGTATTGGAACCCATTTTTTTTCTCCCTCAATGTTATAAGAAAGTGTATTTCTGGATTTTCTGGATTTTCATGATTTTTTTAAGGTCATTATCCCACTTTGTCCCCAGTCTGGAAAATAACTGGGAAGAAAAAGGGAGAATGTTATTGTTTGTTTCCTTTTACAGTTGAATGTTAAATATTTTGTGTGTTTTCTTTAGAGTCACTGTTTCTTTTGGAAGTACTGTTAAGGGACTTGTAATTTTTCAACTTACTTCAATAAAATGTGTGGTTTTTACAAAGTCGCCATTGTGGTCTTAATATTTACAAGGAAGAGAGAACACAGTTAAGATGTTCAATGTCTTGAAATGTGTAATTTTTGGCATTATATAATCAGAAAATACTAAGCGAATTTAAATAAGTATTATATCAATATAACTGTATATTCTACAACAGTATTTTAACTAAAATAACTATAGTTAGATTTTCTGTACTTGACAGACTGTGTACGCTTGTGTGTGTGTGTAAAGAATATAAATGTTGGGCGAGAATGGGGATTTGGATTTGCTAGACTAACAAGGGTCTCTCTACATCCGTGGAAGAGTCTCCCTAATTTACTATTTATCTTATTTTGATTTAACTGAAATCAAGTAATTTTATTTCTGATCTGGTTGTGTTCGGACTTTTGCAAGCATCCCCAACGGCTGGCTTTAATTAACCCTTGTTACTCTTTATTAGGCAGGAGAGTCTCACTGTTGTCTGCATCTTCATTTGGCAATATTTGTTTATTATTTTCTTGACTGGTTATTTAGAGCATTCTGCAATTTAGCCAATCTTATTTAATAAACAAAGCACAACTTCTTCATTACCATACATTGAGTCAATTTTTAACTGTGACATACACACACACACACACACACACACACACTATCCAAGTGCCTTCATAGCAGGTAAGTAAATATATGTAATAAAAGAATATATATTCATGTACAGATTACTTACATTATAAAACAGTACCTCAGTAGAAAAAATGTTCTTTGGAAGTATTTACATTTTGAAATTCTTCATGTGTAACATAAGGAACAATTTCTAAAGGTGAAAATTCTGATCAGCATCAATATATACTTCTCTAGCTTTTTTTTATTGCAGAATAACATATATTAGGATAAGTCTTAGGAATAAAATGGAACTCGTCTGTGGCTTATAGTTTCTTGGCTTCTCTCATCCATTTCTATCACAATGCTAGCTAAACCAAGCAGTTTAAGAATATAGAGGATCATTCACAAATTGTGGCAGCTATTCAACCTGCAAATTTCAGACCTGTCAAGGTTGAGTGTTTCAATCAATTTTGACATCTCCTGCCATTTCCTTTCATACTCTAGCTTCTATAAATAATATCTTTTCTTAGGTACCATTTTAGCTTCACAGGCTTGTTTCTCCTCTTAACATAAGGAAAGGTTGTATCTCTTAGCAGGTCTTCTTTTCTACCCTTAGTCGGAAAAAAAAAAAAAGTATGCTATATTAAACAAGCTACCTGATTCTGAAATGCTGTATTGAAAAGAAATGCATTGGTAGATGATGCATTCAGAAAAACATTATTTAGCACTTGTAAAAAAAAAGTTTATTAGGAAGTTTATTTATTTTATTTATTTTAATTTATTTTTATTTTTTTAAATGTTTATTTTTGAGAGAGGAAGAGACCGAGCATAAGCAGGGGAGGGACAGAGAGAGAGGGAGACACAGAGTCTGAAGCAGGCTCCAGGCTCCGAGCTGTCAGCACAGAGTCTGACACAGGGTTCAAACCCACAAAACATGAACTTATAACCTGAGCCAAAGTCGGATGCTTTACCAACTGAGCCGCCCAGGCGCCCCTCTTAGGAAGTTTTCAAATGTTCAAAGAATTTACAATAAACTCTGCAATAAAATAGTATGCTGGTTATTTGAAATATGCTAGTTTCTAAAAGATTTCCAATGATTCCTCCATGTATATGAATACCCAGGAATAACTACTGAAAAAAATAGGCTGTTATATTTTTACCAAACACCTTGATTTTAAACAAAGTATCCAGCTCTGGCTTGACTTAATTTTCATATTATAAGAAGGATCTCCTTAAGAAGTGCTTTCATTATATAAAAAAAGAAGGTCACATAAAAAAGATCAGAAGGAAAACTTCAAGGATAATTTTTAGTATTTGTCAAGTTTAACTTATTCTTTTAATCATCACTTTTATCTGGCATGTTGTCTTAAGTAGAAATTAAGTAAGGCAATATAAAATGCATCATGTCATGCAAACTTAGTATGTTTGAGATAAACTTTGGTGATTCTTTCACTGAAGTGTGCACCTTTAGAATATGATATAGATAACTTTACGGGAGGCTGGTTTCTGTCAATGGTTTAAGTCACGAACCCTCAAATCTTCCACATATTAGAATACAGGTATGCTTACACTCCGTGTATACTTGCCAAAGCAGAGGTGATGAACGTTACTAGTTCATCGTTCAACTAGGTCAACGTTACTAGTAACCACCACTCTCTGGTGACACTCTCTTCCTGGTATACAATTCCAGATCATGGAAATCATGGTCAGTCATGTTACTACTTCTTACTATCCTGACAAAAGGATTGTGAGTAAAGTGTAGTGTGCTTCCCCAGAATCAGGGCCATTAAAAGCCTTATTTCCACTTCCCTGTAACTCACTTGTTGAAATGATGGGACAACATAATAGAAGTCAACTGGATCACGGAGCTGACCCATCAGGGTCACAGCAGATTTTTAGTTAGTGAAATAGAAAACTGCATTGTGTTCATATGGCAGCACAAGCTAATCCTGGCCTATATATTTATTATGGGAATACGTATAAATGACCTTTATATAGTAAAGGTAAAAAAAGGTAAAAAAATGACCTTTATAGTTTCCTTGAAACTATAGGTTTTCAAACCTAATATTTTCAATCATTAAGCACGAAATGGTGAAGACTAATTACTCTGGTTCTTCATGCATATTTGCAACAGGCTAGTATATTTCTTCACTGTTTTTTTTTTAAGTGTCTTGGTTTGGTTTTTGTTTTTAAAAATGTACTCCAATGATCAACAATGCTCAGGCTATCAACAGAAGTTTTTTTTTTGTTTTTTGTTTTTGTTTTTGTTGTTGTTGTTGTTGTTGTTGTTGTTGTTTTGTTTTGTTTTGTTTTTATGTCCTTAGTATTAAAGTAGCACAAATCTTTAACATTTGGGTTGTGTTTTCTTCAAATGTTTTCTTTTCTTTTTTTTTCGCCTTTCTAATTTTCAGCTCAAATGCTGCTTTTTACTCTGAAAACTTCCTAACTGCCTTCTGTTGCCCGCTTATTTTCACATATGCCGTCATTTGGACATTTCAAGGTTTCCCTTTGTATTGTAGTCATTTATGTCTTTCTCTACTGTACTGGAAACTCCTTATGGGAAGAACTAGGCAGCATACCAGCAGATTTTGCTCTCATTGGTTAAGTATTTGCTCTAATTACCCAGTGCCACTGATATAAAAAGCCTATCTTGTATATGCCATATAAGTCTTGGAGTTCCTGTGGGAGTCAAAATGTGCCATAATTATACTTGGTGCTTAAAATGTTTAAGGATTAAGTGAATGAACATATTTTCTATTTGGAGCTTTGGCAAAGAGGAGAGTTCATACAATTAATGTTAGATTATTCTTCCCGTTGAAAGCTAAGATTCAATACAGCTGAAAAATTGTAAAGTTACTGTTTAGTCAAATCTCTCTTAGCCAGGGAGTAGAAACTAGCAAGAGTGACAAAGAGAAAATGCTACTGTTAGCAATAAAAGTAACAGAATTAAGCAAAAAAAGAAAAATATATTTTCTTCATTTCTCCATTACATAAAGACTTCAGTTATTTTGACAATACTCCCTTGTCAACTAGTCTACTAATACAAATAATGGCCTTAGATTACATTGTTTTCTGGCCAACATTAATGGGTCTAAAAAATAGGTAAGTCATGTGTGTAGTAAGGCACTGATCTTTCCTTCCTGTTGAAAGAATGTTTGCACTGTAATACCACAATATCATAATGTGAAAAAAGCAAACAATCAGGAAGGCTTATGAGATTGGGTGGTAGGTGCCTAGCGAACAATTGGTGTTCAAAATTACATGTTCTTTCTTTGCAATCGATTTGGAGGCGCTCTTTGTATACAAAAAGATAATAAGAATTTCTGATTGCCCGATATAAATATTAAACATATACCTTGACAAACTCCCCAACTATCTTCCAAAGTGACTGTACCATTTTGACCATTCTAATAGGGGTGTAGTGATTATTTAACTGTTGTTTTAATTTGCAATTCCCTAATGATACAGGATGTTGACCATGTTTGCATATGCTTTTTGCTATCTGTATGTCTTCTTTGAATGTATTCTTGCTATTGTTATTTTGAACAGTATATCTGTTACATCATTCATGTATAAAAATAATGAAAATTTTTGTATCATTCTTCCTTTCTTTATGTAGATCTGAGTTGTTTTTTTTTTTAATTTTTTTTAACGTTTATTTATTTCTGAGGCAGAGAGAGACAGAGCATGAGTGGGGGAGGGTCAGAGAGAGAGGGAGACACAGAATCAGAAGCAGGCTCCAGGCTCTGAGCTGGCAGCACAGAGCCTGACGTGGGGCTGGAACTCGCGGACCGCGAGATCGTGACCTGAGCCAAAGTCAGACGCTCAACTGACTGAGCCACCCAGGCGCCCCTATGTAGATCTGAGTTTTTGACCTACATCATTTTCCTTCTCTCTGAATGTCTTCTTTTAACATTTCTTGCAAGATAAATCTACTAGCAAAAATGCTCTCAATTTTTGTTTATTGAGAATGTTTTTATTTCTCCTTCATTTTTGAAAAAATAATTTTGCAGGATACAGATTTCTAGTTGGATGATATTTTCTCTAAGTGCTTTAAACATTTCAATCTGCTTTCTATTGGCTTACATGGTTTCTGAGGAGAAGTCAGATGTAATTCTTACATTTCTTCCTCTATAGGGAATGCAAGTTTTCCTCTGGCTTCCTTCCAGATATATATAGATAGATGATATAGATATAGATATAGATATAGATATAGATATAGATATAGACATAGATATAGACATAGATATAGATATAGACATAGATATATAGATATAGATAGATATAGATATAGATATAGACATAGATATATAGATATAGATATAGATATAGATATAGATATAGATAGATATATTTAATATCTGCATCATGAATATGGTATGCCTATGTGTTCTTGTTGTCATTGTTGTTGTTGTTATTGTTTGCACACATCCTTTTCTGTTCCTTGAGCTTCCTGTATCTGTGGTTTGGCATCTGACATTGATTTGGGGAAACTCTCATTATTTTTTCAAATATTTCTTCTGTTCCCTTCTATTTTTCATCTCATTCTGGAATTACTATTATGCATACGCTACATCTTTTGTAGTTGTCCCACAGTCCTTGGATATTCTGTTCTATTTTTTTTCCAGACTTTTTCTGTTTGTTTTCCAGTTTTGGATATTTATACTGACATATTCCCAAGCTCAGAGATTCTTTCCTCAGTCATATCTGGTCTATTAATGAGCTCATCAAAGACATTCTTCATTTCCATCATATTGTTTTCTTATTGGTAGTATTTCTTTTGGATTCTTTCTTAAAATTTCTATCTCTATGCTTACGTTATTCCATATATTCTTTCATGGTGTCTACTTCTTCCATTAGACTTCTGTAATGTTTAATTTTCAAATTGACCAGGCTAAAAAATATCCAGTTATCTGGTAAAACATTATTTCTGGTGTGTCTAGAAGGGCATATTGAAAAGAGAGTAGCTTTCAAATTGGTAAATTGACAAAAGATCAACTTCACCAATTCTGGTGGGTATTATCTAATCAGTTGAGGGCTGAATAAAAAGCAAAGGTAGAGAAATGAAGAATTTATTTGATGTCTGAGTTGGTTCTTGGGCCTTTGGATTCAGACCAAGACTGACACTATTGTCCTCTTTACTTTCAGACCTTTGGACTTAAACTGGGACTTACACTATTACCCCTATGGTTCTCAAGCCATTAGACTTGGACTGAATTACACTGCTGGCTTTTTTGATTGTCCAGTTCTAGCTTGCTGATGACAAATCTTGATTCTTAAAGGGCCTCCATAATTGTAGAAGTTACTTCTTACAATGAATCTCTCTCTCTCTCGATATAGATATAGATGTATAGAAATGGATATAGATAGATATAGATATATCTATAGATATATAGATATAGATAGATATAGGTATAGATATAGATATAGATATAGATATAGATATAGATATATAGATATATAGATATATAGATATAGGTAGAGAATTAGTTTTGCTCTCTGGAGAACCCTAATATAAGCTGTTAACATATTGATCACAACTGTTATAACTTCATGGTCTGATCATTTCAACATCTCTGCTGGATCTAGATCTCGTTCTGATGTTAACTCTGTCTGTTCAAAACATGTTTTTTACCTTTCAGTATGCTTTATCATTTTCTCTTGAAAGGTGGACATGATGTACTCAGTGACAGGAACTATTGTCAACAGGCCATTAGCAACGTAGTGTGAGGTATGGAGGGAGGAGAAGAGTACTGTAGCCCTATGATTAGGTTTCAGTTTTTTAGTGAGAATCTGCCCCTCAGCTGTGAACTTCACAAGTGCTTCTCAGTAGTTTCCTCACCCCCCACCCCCTTATGTGGTAAAGGGTGGCCAGACAAGATTAGAGTTGGGTATTTCTCTTCCCCCATTGAGGAAAGTTAGAATGAGCTGGAATTGGGTACTTTCCTTCTTCCAGGTCAGTTAGTCTCTAACACAACCCGCATATGTTAAGCTCTGTTAAAATAGTTTCTCTTGAGAGCCAGACCTTGTTAAGAACACCATGTTCTGGTGAATTCCAAAATGGTTATTTTTCTCTCCCTCTGCTAGAGGATAAAAGAGACTTTTTTTTTTTTTCTGGTGTTCACTATGAGAAATTGGTAGAACTCCTGAAAGTAAAACTCATAAAAGTGTGGGGACCTCATTGTGATTGAGTCCCTGGAGATTTTATTTCTCAGGTTAGTCCAAATTGAGCCTCCAACAATTCATGAACTATAGCTCAGGTTTTCCTAACCTTGGTACTGGTTCCAGAGGAGGTGGGTTTCTGTGCCGCTAAGTTGGGTTCTCCATATTTGCCTGTCTGTCTCTCCAATCTTCACGGAGGCTTATCCTGTGACATCACTTCTCTGGCAGATCGCAAAAGAATTGTTGATTTTTCATTTTTTTCAGCTTTTTACTTGTTCTTAGGGCAGAGTGACCACTTCTCAGCTCCTTACCTGCTGAACTGAAAACCAAAGTCTTTAACATCCAATTTGCTAAAAATTTTGCCTCATTCATACTCACTGCTACTCACCATATTTATTCAGTTCACACCAAAGTTCTTACTCTTCTTCCCTTGAGCACAACGTGATTTTCCACTCTCTTCTGTCCTCACACTTGCTGTCCTGCCTTCTGAACTTGTACCTGCCTCATAGTAATCACTCATTCTCAGAGACATGTTCCCAGGGAAAAGTTCCTGGAAAAGCCTCCTGATCCCCATTTTCTAAGAGATTCTTCCAACCATCTTTTCTCAGTAAGCTTACCACAGATGGTTTTATTTACTCAAAATTGTATTTAATTGTTTATTTAATGTATTCTCACTGTATTAGAATGATGCTTTAGAAATGAGTCAGTGTATTCCTTATTATTTGCTTATTTTTTTTTTATTTTACTATGTCTTTTAGAGGAACTCAATTAAATATTCTTAAAGATGTCAGAATATGTTACCTCATGTGGTCCTTCAATCAAATAAATAAGAACAAGGGAATAGCATTTAGGAAATGAATCAGTCACTATCTTGTAGTAGTGTTCCTGTTTCCTAAAAGGATTTGAATTTAAGATATGCCTCTTTGAGAATAGAAAGAATCCACATTAATTTTTCTGAGTGTGACCACTCAGCTAAAACAACTCTGTCCTTAACTGTGCATAGCAAGGTACAATTAATTGGCTTTGATCCAGAAAACATTTATTTATTTATTTTTCACTTTAATGCTTTAGGAAAGAAAAAAGGCTAACAGCCATGGAAGCTCAATGAAATTGGTTGGTGTCTACCAACACAATTAATATGCAAAAACTTAAAACTGCATGATCTTTCTTAGATTAAATATATTTTAAAATATTCATGCCCTCTGTGCTGCAAACTTCAGTAGACTAACCCATCGTTAAAGATGAGAACTGCTTTTGTTTTCTCCTATCTAGAGTTCTTTTAGGGTTAAAGATGGTAATCTTTTTGATCACAGTTTTTTTTTTTAACTAGGTGCTCCACAGAAGGGTAATTACTTCTGATGGATTCTTTTATTTAACTCTCACACCAATCCTTTGAAATAGGCATTACTATTATTGTCACTATTTTACAAATGTAATATCTGAGTGCCAAGAGAGATTAAGAGCTTGCCTATTGGTTGATGAATGGGTAAAGAAGAGGTGTATTGTATATAAATATACAATGTATACGATACAAATACCATCAAAAAGAATAAAATATCGCTATTTGCCATGATGTGGATGGAGCTAGAGTGTATTATGCTAAATGAAATAAGTCAGAAAAAGACAAATACCATATGATTTCATTCCCATATGAAATTAAGAGACAGATGAAAATAGAGGAAGGGGAAAAAAAGAGAGTGAGAGAGGGGGTAGCAAACCATAAGAGACTCTTAAGTATAGGGGTCAAACTGAGGGTTGATAAAGAGAGACAGGCAGGGGATGGGCTAAATGGGTGATTGGGTATTAAGGAGGGCACTTGTGATGAGCACTGGGTGTTATACATAAGTGATGATTCACTAAATTCCAAACCTGAAACCAATTTTTCCATATATGTTAACTAACCAGAATTTAAATAAAAATTTGAAATTAAAAAAAGAGCTTGCCTAAGATAGCACCCTGATAAACTGTAAAACAAAAATTCAAAATAAATTATCTGATTAATGCATGTTTATTTTTTTCCAGGCTTCCATATTACCCCAACCACAACATTTCAAAAAGCAATAAAAATTATTATTTTATTCTTATGTAGTTATTTACAGTGTGTTTGGTTCATGTGACATATGAAATAAAATTCCCAAACTATATTTTTATCTTAGAAATCCTGAACATTTCAGTAGTACTAAAATAGGGTTTCTAATCCCACTTTTCTTTCCTTTAAGGCTTTACTAACTCTCCTCCATCACATTTTCATTACTAGTGTACATTCCAAAGAGAAGAAAATACATATATTAATAAATGTGGCTGTCATTCTTTGAGTAAATAGTAAAAAATCGGCAACATTTTTTCAGACATTCATATGAAGATAGGTATCTTTCCAAATTTCTCAGCAGATGCTATTTTTCTACTGAAGAAAAAATTAGTGAAAGAAAAAGAATAGAAAAAAAAAGGAAGAACTTGTTGGTTGCTGTGACAGTCTCCAAACCTCCCAGAAATTCATCTACATTCTAATCCCCAGAATTTGTGATTATGTTAGGGTACATGATAAAGGCAGATTCAGGACACCTAGTTAACTGATCTTAAAACAAGAAGACTCTCCTGGATTATTTGGGTAGATATAATATAAACAAAATAGTCCTTAAAAATGGTAGAGGAAACTGGAGGAGAAAGTCAGAAGGAGATATGACTATGGAAGAAAGATACAGAGAGATACAACTTTGTTGTTTTTAAAGAAGCAAGAAGGGGGCTAGGAGCCAAAGAATGTGGGCAGCTATGGACATGGAAATAGCAAAGTATCAGACTGTCCCCTAGAACCCGGAGAAAGGAGTGCAGCCTTGTCAACACCTTGACTGTAGCCCAGTGAGGACTATGTCAGCCTTCTGACCTACAGAATTTTAAGATAATAAATTTGTAGTCTTTTAATCCACTAAATTTGTGCTAAACTGTTGCAGTAACAATAAAAAATAGTTACAAATTAATCTACTTTAAAAAATTTAATGTTTCTTTATTCTTGAAAGAGAGACAGAGCCTGAGCAGGGGAAGGGCAGAGAAGAAGGAGGAACAGAATCTAAAGCAGATTCTAGGCTCCCAGAAGTCAGCGCACAGCCGACCCGGGGCTCGAACTCAGGAAACATGAGATCATGACCTGAGCCGAAGTTGGAGGCTTAACTGACTGAGCCACCCAAGTGCCCCAAATTAATCTACTTTTTAAAAAAAAAATGTTAAACACAGGAAAATATTTAGCTTTTGTCATTTTGTTTGCCGTCTCAAAAGATGAGACAAATAGCGCTGCCTTGAGCTGAGCTCTTGAAATGTTGCCATCTGTATACTGTGCACAATGTCAGCGCACGTCACATATCCAAGCATAGATCTAAGATGTAGTAGAGGATAGTTCACATCCATGGTTCTTACAATAGGAATGGGTCTCTAGAATGCGTCAGCAGGGGGTGCTCATGTATAGGGCAACACTGCCTCCAACACAAATCTCAGCTGACTAGGGAAAGGACACACCAGAAGTATCCATTCTGTAAATACATAACACTTGAAGAAAAATGCAGAGCCTCTGACTCATAATATGCCAACCAGAGGAAACAGTGTTTTGCACGTATTCTCCCATATTTATTCCGTATGTGGATAAAGAATTCTTGAAGAAAGACAACTTTGATTTTAATTTATTAAATTCATTTGGGCCCTATTTGTGTTCACAGTACGTAATGGAGTACCCACATTTCTATCATACCAACGTTTGAGGTAGAGGACAAAACTGTAGCTTGCTTCTTACAAAGTTGGGGTAGAATCCTGGGTATTTATGGTGCAATTATACAGCAGAGAATGATTTTATCATTGTCACCAGAATTTGCCGTCAAGCCAATTTGCCACCCCGGTGACTTCCTCTATATTTTATGATCATGTAGTCATTGGTGAAAGAATTTTCGAACTTTTGCTTTGGGATTTCCTTAAGCAATAATTCAGGAATATTCCCAGAATATTAGGTTTACCTACATATACTTACCTCTATCACCCCATCTCTGTTTTTCTCTTTTTTTTGTTTTATGTTTACTCATAACGAAAATTACTTGAATTTATTATTTGTGTCATTGGTGGAAGTTGTTTGTTTCAAAAATGAAATTTATTTACATGAAATAAAGTCTTGTCATAATTTAGAATGTTCAAACAATGAGTGACGAGTAGTTGTGTCAATTCTAAGAGAAAATTGCCACACACACACAAAGATGAAGAATCCTACCATACACGGAGTAAATGCACCTTTTCCATGCTTGAAGCTTACCTTGTTGCCTGCAACAATCTCTATACTACGTAAGTGTGGCTGCATAAACCACCTTCAAGGTCCAAACCTAACCCAGCAGCAGGGACCAAGTAAGTTAATTGATTTATTTTGTCTGCTATTCTTGCTACTGATTTACACTTGTTCCCTGATTCCAAAACCATAAGAAATATCTTTGTTCCTTGTAACCAACTCTCTGAGTTACACCCGAGTTTTAATAAACAGTTATTTTACTTCTTCCCAGGTTTCACTTTGTCCATCTTTCTCCCTATCCAATCACTGTGGCCTGGACAAAATTGTTGCATTTTAAAAATATGATCCTTTTGGGGCACCTGGGTGGCTCAGTCGGTTAAGCATCCAACTTTGGCGCAGGTCATGATCTCAGCGTCCGTGAGTTCGAGCCCTGCGTCAGGCTCTGTGCTGACAGCTCAGAGCCTGGAGCCTGTTTCAGATTCTGTGTCTCCCTCTCTCTCTGATCCTCTCCCATTCATGTTCTGTCTCTCTCTGTCTCAAAAATAAATAAACGTTAAAAAAAATTAAAATACAATCCTTCTACTCCAGGAAGTCATGCCCTTCAACTGTCACCCATTCATATAGGTTTTTGTAACCCACAGCTCCATGATGTTTTTATTTTTATTTTTTTCAAAGTCCATTTGTTTATTTTGAGAGGGAGACAGAGAGAGTGAGCTAGTGGCAGAGAAGGGGAGAAAGAATCCCAAGCAGGCTCCCCACTGGCAGCACAGAGGCAAACACGGGGCTTGATCCCAGGAACCGCTAGACCATGACGTGAGCCAAAATCGAGAGTGGGATGCTCAACCGACCGACCCATCCAGGCACTCCTGGTAACCTGGTAAGTTTGATGTTGATAGCTACTCTGGACTACTTTGTATTTGCTGTTGCTGAAATTGTCCCTGCAAACAGAACAGATCTGTTGAACAAGTCTACCCAAAGTCAGACTTTCTTCTCTGTAAACTGAATCCCAAGGTAACTATTATTAGAGAATCCCACATTTATTTGGTTGTGTTTACATTTCTTAAACAAACGAGTATACACAAATATTATCGTAGCTATTTAAGTGGGTTCTATGGAGACTTTAGGCAAAAGTGGATATTTACAGATAACATAGCTCTTTGCAGAGAAGCGTATCAACTCATTCAAACTCATCAGGGTATTGGTTAACACTTAGATAAGCAGAAAAACAAATTAATGCTCAATGAAATCTAGTTTTGTTGTGTGTCAGGCAGTGGGAACTTGTTTTTAATGAGTTAATAATTCTTAGAATGTCTCCCAAGTACATACTAATAGGTTGCCTTTTTTCATTTGTTCTGCTTATCACTAGTGTGGCTAACTTCATATTTGCTTCAATGATGGAATCCTTTCAGAGTGTTTTGACCTTTTAGTCAATTTGGAATGCTTTTTACTGCTTTGCCACAGTTAGGAAAGATTGATCAGTTACTATATAAGGCTCCTACATTCCAGAAGGCTACTTTATACATCTGGGTCAAGACAGTTCACAAACAGCCAAACACATATTTTATTGGTTTAATATTGCAGGTGGTTATATCACTTTCATAAAAGGGCTTTTACTTTCTTTAATTTCAATGTAGAATCTGGCAAGTGAACTGATAATCAATCACATTTGTTCAGTTGCTTTTTAAAAGCTTAAATGTTTCGCTGTGAAAAGCTGCTACTGAGCAGACACAGTGGGATTTCATAAGGGCTTTTATTAGACAGACCCTATGCTAGCTTAAAAAATGATTTCATTTGCAGTGTGCATATACCACAGATATTACCATTGCAGGAGAACCTATGGGGTATGAAATATCAATTTACATTTTTTCAAGATCCAATCACTTTAAATAGGTGTTGTGTCTGTAGGCCAATTCACAAGAGAGATGGGAAATGGAATGATAAAACAACAAGCAGGTGCAGCAAGTGAATTCATCTTTACTGGATATTTGAAATCATGAAATCCAAGTAGCATTTACTGGCCTCTTTTTTTCCTACAGCTGCAAGATATAATGGAAAGTGCACCTCACTGGGACTCAGGAGTCTTGGATTCTACGCATGGTTCTATGCCTAAATCATTAGAAACTTAGCTGGGTTCTCATATACTAAGCTAGGGTAAATGGGGTGATACCAATTAAAAAGACTCTGTTAACCAAAAGCATTCGTCGGGAGTTTTGGGTTACCCCAATAACATTCTGAGCCAATCATGTCTGTAATTGATAAGACCTGACAGTCACCTCTTCTCCTGAGTGGTATCATTAACTTTTTGGTTGACCCTTAGCAAAGTACATGGTGATCAGTAGGCATTCAACAAATGGCCACTCATTTTTTGTATTGTACATATGTTGCTGTTTATCTCAAAGGCTGAGCTGTCAATCTAGAATGCCATCCTTGAATCCCTTCTCAGATGTCTCTTACCTCTTTTAGTTCTCAGCACAGTGGAGGATGAGAGGGATGATGCGTAGGAGGTGTTCTTTAGTTGATTTTAGAAAGCTCATTATTATGATACTGAGACATAATTAAAATTGATAATATTTACTTAGTGCCTACTTTCTTCTGAGAACTGTAATTGAAACATTATCTTATTTTAAGCTTCAAAATAGCTTCGAGATGTAAATACTATTATTGCTCTAAATGATGAACCGAGCTTAGAGAGTCTAAGTGGATTCATTAAGATCACATAAGCAGTAACCGGTGCAACTTGGATTCCAATGATTCTTTGTCCATTTCCAATGTACTTGAATGTAAGCACTTGTGATCAACTCTAAACTAGACTTGGCAAGATGTGTTTCATTCTCAATGTTCTCAGCAACCCAATACCATTAGTCTTCAATGAAATGTGCTAAAACTTTGAACAAGATGTACTTTGATTAAAAAGTTGAAATATGAGCAAATGTAACATACAGTAGATATTTACTACAGATTTATTAAACAGAAGCTATTTAATGCATCTGCCAATTGAATATGAATTTATGTCTTTACTTAAACTCTGGAAAAGATTTCTGTCTCTCCCAGCTGCATAAAGACATTTGAATACTGAAAGTCACTGCTTGTAGGAACACTGAATCATTTAATGACAACTTCCCACACTAGCAACTTTAAGATCCTAAAAGCTCCCAAAAAGGCAGTGAAAGATGATCCCTGAGGATTCAAATGTATGGTCAGTGACCTTATAGAGGAGTTAAGTGTTTTTATTTTGAGGCCTTTCTCATTGAGATGCCTCCAGACACACAAAAGAGATTGTTAAACAAACAGGCAAACAAACAAAAAGCAATTCACAGAATCAATGATCCATTAACTACACCCCACATCAAACAGAAATGTTATTTTCAGAATGCTTGGGACTGGGTGTTCCTCAAGAATGAGACTTTCAGATAAGAACAAGAGCAGTAAAGCCAGATGGCAGGAGGCTATGCTATAGGAAGACTTTCTCACTGTTACAGGAGAAACATGTTAGAAGCAGAACCAGAGAACAAGCAAAACTAACCCTTAGTTCTGAACACTGACTGGGTATTAGAATCATCCTGGGGGCTTTTAAAAATAGTGCTGCTGGAACCCCAGTCCTAGAAATGTTCATTTGTCTGGTGTATGCTCATATCATCTAAAACTTCTACACCTATCCGGTTGATTCAACTGTTTACCCAGAGTAGACACCTATTTCACTTATACACTGCTTCATAAAGAAAATCTCCAAAATGTAGTTACTTTAAACAATGATTCATTACTTGTCACCAATTCTTTGTGAAGTCAAGTGAGTTCTTCTAGGCTGTTTTGCTCCACATGTTTTGGGCTGAGGTCCCCCAATTGGTTGAATTCAGCAAGCAGGATAGATATGAAGAAAGGTCCAAGAAGGTTTCATCGATAGAGTTGGGACTATGGAGCTTTCTAGATGGCCTCACCATCTCCATAGGGTGCCTCATCATTTAGGAGACTGAGCCAAGCTTCTCTGTAGTATGATGGCTGCCTTCCCCAGAGAGGAAGTGGAAACTGTCAGTTTTCTTAAGATGTGGGCGTGGAAGCTCCAGATGTCATTTCTGTCACATTATATTGGTCAAAGCAGCTATGAAGGACGGCCCATATTCAAAGGAAGGAAAATTCAATTATACCTCTTCATGTAGGAAGTGGCAAACCCCTCTTAGCCACTTTATTCCCCTGTAAGAACTGCTATTGTAATCCTACTAGATCTCCCCTAGTTCCCTTGGTGTGACCTTCAAAGAAAGTTGAGTCCATATAGGACAATCGGGTTTCAGATAAGGATGACCGGCGAGGGGAGAAAGAAAGAAGGAAAGGAAGCTTTTAATGACAGTGTTGATATGTTGAGGTAGTAGAGGAATAAATTAGTCATACAACCAAAGTGTCAGACAGGAATCTGGGGAAGAGTTTTAGAGACAGGGTAAGAAGGAATGAAGGGTCAGGGCAGTGAAGCCTAGGATACAACGGAGTTGGCCTGAATGTGGGTCTTGAACTATGAGTATAGGCAGTCTAAGTTTTCAGTCACTTCATATTGATTGTCCCTGTGAAAGTCATTAGAGCTATTTATCAAATATTTGTCGGTACTTGACAGAAATGCATTTGTCTACCTACTTTGGTGCTATTCATGCCCATCTGATTTGCTTTAGTTAATGAAATGTGATCACAAGAGATATGCTCACTGTTGGGCAGAAAGAGCAAGGGAGCAGACCATTGCACACCTTCCCTTTTCCAGCTGGACAGATGTGGGAGCATGGATCATAATAGATCCTCTTTCAGTCTACCTACCATTTGAGTAGGATTATCAAAGTCCCTCCTGCCAATAGCTTTGCACGCAGATAAAATATGGGAGAAAAATAATCTTTTTATTTGAAGTCACTGATATTTTGGAAGTTATTGTTTGTTTGCTTTGCACTGCAGTATAACATCCCAAGTCCTAACGGCACAATGGTATGAAGTTCTCATAGATGAGGAGTACTCACTTTCCTCTGTATTTTATAATTTCATCCTGGCAATGGTGATTTACTGTTTACCCTAGTCTGTAGGTTTGGACAGTGCCAAGTGGAAGTAAGTTTATATCGAGACTCATGGTCTAGCACACAAATCAGCCTTGAAATATTCTCTTCAACTGGCCTGCCACTTGAATCCTTATGTTCGCATTTTATACTTTTATTATCTTCTCTAACCATTTGTCCATAGAGTGGGATGAGATAAATGCGAGGCTCCCAGGGAATTACTTCTCCAACTACCCTGACCCGCAGTCACACCAACGAAGGCTGTACCACTGAAAGTGCCATGTTTGTGATGGCAGTGCAATGATATATCCCACAGAAGATGAGCATCTCTAATTCCATTGCAGATGAACTTAAGCTTGTTTTAGGACATGCTTGTAATGCTTTAGGGTCTACTTTGGTCTTAGACACCAGAAATCCACATCTTCAACCAGGTTACATATATCAGAGTAAACAGATTATGATAGGGGCCTCCATCATACAGGCCCTAATATTTTCTATAGGTAGGGTGTCCATATCAATTAGGTTGTATTTGTAAAAAATATATTAAATGTTAAGATGCTTTTTCTGTTTTTATTTTGCTGATGTGTTAGATAGTGTTTCCAGGTAGTTACTTTCTTGGTAGTGACGGCCATGATGTGGAGTTGTGGTAGCTAATTAAGCAGATTCTACCGTGTACTTTTTTTGTTCTAAACAGACTTTATTTTTTAGAGTGGTTTTAGGTTCACAGCAAAATTGAGCATAAGGTACATAGAGCTCCTATTTGTTCCCAGCACACATGTACACACATGCACACCCTAAGAACATCCTTTGTTACAACTGATGCACCTACATAGACGTATCATCACAAAATGTCGATAGTTTACATTTACAGCTCACTCTTATTGTTCTACATTCTATGGTTTTGGACATGTGTATAAGGACATGTATGTACCATTATAATATTATAGTAGTTTCACTATCCTGAAAATCCTCTCTGCTCCCCAAGCCCCTGGCAACCATTGGTCTTTTTACTATCTTCATAATTTTGCATTTTCAGAACATAACATAGTTAGAATCACAAAACATGTAACCGTTTCTTTCACTTAAATATACATTGAACTTTCTTCCATGCCTTTCATGGTTTGATAGAGCATATATATATATATATATATATGAGCTCATATATGTATATATACATATATATAAATATATACATATATATGTACATATATACTATATATGTATATATGCATGTATATGTATATATATATATGTATATACTATATATGTATATATGTATATACTATATATGTACATATATATGTATATACTATATATGTACATATATATGTATATACTATATATGTACATATATATGTATATACATATATATGTACATATATATGTATATATATATATACATATATACATATACATATATACATACACACACACACACACACACATATATATATATATATATATATAACCAAAGTTATTTATCCATTCACCTCCTGTAGGACATCTTGGTTGTTTCCAAGTTTTAACAATTATGAATAAAGTCGCTATAATCACCTACGTGCATTTTTTTTCATGGACCTCAGTTTTCCACACATTTACGTAAATACTAAGAAGCATGATTGCTAGATAATATGGTTATGACAACTATTGTTGTTTCACATCCTCACCAGCATATACTCTAGTAGGTATATGATAGTATCCCGTTGTTATTATACTTTCAGTAATGTGAGACATCTTTTCACATGCTGATTTGCCACTGGTATATCTTCTTGGTAAGGTTTCTATTCAGGTCTTTTGTCCATTTTTTCATCAGGTGGTTCAGTTTTTTATTGTTGAGTGTTTTTGTATATGTATTTTCTTTTAGATAGTTGTTACAAGTCTTCTTTATATATTTTGGAGAACAGTTGTTTATCAAATATGTCTATTTGCAAATATTTTCTTCCAATTGATAGCCTGTTTTCTTATTTTCTTGACAGTGTTTTTCACAGGGCAGAAGCTTTAAATTTTAGTGAAGTCCAGCTTATTAATTATTTTTTTTTATGGACCACAGCTTTGGTGTTGTATCTAAAAAGTCATCATCATCCTCAACATCATCTAGATGTTCTACGTTATTCTCAGATTTACCCTGTGCTTTTATGTCTTCTTCCTAAGTTTGATAAATTAACAGAGCTACTTTCTTTTCTGCAGTAAGTTATTAATTAATGAAGTAAAATACAAAATATTTTGGAGTAACACAAAACTCAATCTGTTGTTTCATTGATTTTCATTAAACAACTGTTTGTTTAATGAGAAAAAAATATCCTTATTATGTAATAATCACCTTACCCCCTTTTTTTCCTCCAAATAAATAAAAAGAAACCTTAATGATCGTGAAATGACAAGTAAAGTTTTCTTATCTAAAGTAAAATTGCAAATAGGAATAACATCAAATTCATAAATATCCTGAATATCTTAACTGTGTATTTGTGAGCGTGTGTGTATGAATGGAAATAACGCACAGAAGTATAGAATATGAATTTAATATAATACCCCGAGTTAGAGCCTCAGTTTTTTCCCCATAGGGAGTGGTTATTGTTTGCTTCCTTTCTCTTGCCTGCTTGCTGTGTAATTTAAGACTGATAACTCCTTGTGGGAAACAAAACCTGATCAGAGAACAGGTTGCATGGCCTCCTAAAGAAATTATGCCTTAGTGACTGCTGATATTGGCTTTGTCATAATGAAAATGTATAATTAATGCCTTCGCTTCAGCAGTTTGGGAAATAGAGCCACCTGAAACTGATTCAAAAGGAAGAATTTAAAGTTGAACTCTGTTTCTGTATAACCACTAATGCATTGGATTGTGGGGACCATAGCATACCAAAATGAGATGATTGGATTCTTGATACCTGGATTGGTTATTGTGCCTATAGTGGAAATAAGGGAATGCCATGTAAGATCAAGGAGAACAAAAGGTCTATTCCATACACGTGCAATTGCTTTGTAAGTCAGGAAAATCAAACTATTTCTATTTCTTTCTTGCAGGGTTTTAGGTTCAATACATTTTTAATTTCAGAGTTGCATTTGCTTATGAGGTAAAGTTCTGAATGGTATCTTAAAATGTACGATGACCTCAATATTTCTAATTCACCATTTTTTTTTGTTTTTGTTTTTGAATTCACAGTAGAAGCTCAACACCTGGTAATATGATTCAAATGTACTTCATCTTCTCACCCCTGAGATTCAGTTTGACTATCTGCTATTTATATTTTCATTCAAATTTTCAAATGTCCACTTTATTCTGCTGCAATATGTACTAAGGGATTTGAAATGGATATATCCAATACATCCTTCAAGGTAGATAGCTCCCCTGACTCTCAAAATATTAGTACTAAGTAAAGCAATATTTTTCAAAGGAATATAATATGTGTAACTGAACAACTTTGCCAATCAAACATTGTTATAATTTATAGACAAATGCAATGCAATAAATTTTGATAATTAAAATAAGATTCTTTAATAGCTACAATAATCAGAGATGACAACTGGTTACAAAGGAGAAGTGGGTATTTTGAAGGAAATTATCCATAAAAATAGTTAAATATGTATCTTGTTCATTGATATGACTTGAGACTACTCCTCAAAATCTGAACCAGATTCTGAACCAATCATGCATGGATAGTGTGCTTAGCTTCATACCCTGCCTAGACTTACCACTTGTTGCTAGGTAATCCTATATCATTTATATGTAAACTTTTTTACAGTCAAGTGCTGGCACTGGAGGGTATCAGAGTGCATAAACCCATGATAAAATACTTGGAATTTGGGGAACCAGTTGTCACATATGTAGCTTAAAATCAGCTGTGGTGGGAATGTTTGCACCACAGAAATTGGCAAACACTACAAATCAGGATTTTTTTCAGTATGTTTGTGTTTTTTAATCTTTCTTTATTTTTGAGAGACAGAGAGATAAAGACAGAACGTGAGTGGGGAGGGGCAGAGAGAGAGGGACACACAGAATAGGAAGCAGGCTCCAGAATCTGAGCTATCCACAGAGCTGCGACGTGGCGCTTGAACCCACAAACTGTGAGATCATGGCCTGAGCCAAAGTCAGACACTTAACTGACTGAGCCAATGTATTTGTTAAGCAGCACATAACTCTCTCTACCTTGCTTTATGCGTTTGTAAAATGTGAATAATCATCATATTTTTATGACCAATGTTTTTTAAATTTTAATTGCATAAATTGATCTTGTGAACGTCGTAACTCAATGACTGATGCACAGTAGACTCTCATCTAAAAAGAAAAGTATAAAATCTAAGTTAAACACTTATTAAAGCAAGCTGGGATGCATTGTAAGTATTCACTGAGTGCCTCATAGTGAGTGCTAGATTGTCTTTTAGACGTTTGGCTAAAATCAGTGACAAAACAAAGATCCATATCTTCTCAGAGCTTGCATTCAAGCTGAGAAAGACAGACACAAGGCTATATGCATATCATCACATAATCTAATTTAGAATTTTTAAAGGTGTTGCCTGTCATTAAAAAGGAAACAAAGATAGAATGAGGCAGTACTAGGAGAGAAATCTTAGAGTGGTAAGAGTAGACATCATGTGAGGACAACACAAATTAGTTGTGAAAAATATACAAATACTGTCACAACTACCTTACCAAACTTTTCCTCAACACATTAAAAGAATTATAGAACTGGTCATTTTTTAAAATATTTTAATGTTTGTTTACTTTTGAGAGAGAGAGAGAGAGAGAGAGACAGAGAAAGAGCATAAATAGGGGAGGGGCAGAGAGAGAGGGAGACCCAGAATCCGAAGCAGGCTCCAGGCTCTGAACTGTCAGCACAGAGCCAACGAGAGGATCAAACTCACAAACCGTGAGATCATGACCTGGGCCGAAGTGAGACGCTTAACCTACTGACCCATCCAGCTGCCCCTAGAACTGGTCAGTTCTGACTCACGTCTAATACTTCAAATTGACTCCATATCCCCCAGTCTGATTCTCTACTTGGCCAATGGATTTTAATCCAAATTTCTGACAAAAATCTTTAGAACATCCAATCCTAAAACTTGTAGTATTTGGACACAAAATTAAATGATCTATATAGTATAAAAGGCATTAGTTACCAGTAAATAAAGCAGTTACATAATATTCATGGCTTGCTCACTGACAAGGAAATAAATGTCTAGTAACTAAATTAAATGCCTAGGGGATACTGGTGCAAAGAGGCTATGGGACTTGTTGCCATCTCTTTTCTAGTTAATATTCCCATTTCACTGTCAGCTGCTATGCGACCAATCAAGCTTCGGTCATAGAAACTGTTATCATAGCTAAAAATTCTCAAGGAAGATTGTTTTCTCTCCTCCTTGCCTTCTAAGCCAAGAAAGGCTATGGCTTCTCTCATGTCTTGAAATCAAGCATTAACTTCAGTTTTTAAATGTTTTGTAGGGCTGGGGAGCATGGCGTTGCAGGAAGAAAGATTGAAGTCAAAGAAGGAAGCGTAAAGAGAAATACTAACTATAAAATTATTCACAATTTCTATTGTTTTTCTATATAAGTAATGTGTACCTAAGTCTTCATGGGATTACCAAACATATAAAGGACAGTAATTCCAGATCTTACATTTATTTATCAAGGAAGAAAGAAAGAAAGAAAGAAAGAAAGAAAGAAAGAAAGAAAAATAAGTCTATCATTTCCTTGAAACTTTCTGGCTAAATACCATGGACTTCTTTGGCTTTCTTCTCTATCAAAATAACAAAAATAATAATTTAGGCTTTAATAACATTCTCTCTCGTTAACATATTTAATATATATTAGTTTTCTGCAATAGATTCTTACCTATGTGAATGCTACCTAACATAAAATGCTTTAGGATAAAGACACAGGAGCGCCTGGGTGTCTCAGTTAAGCGTCAGACTTTGGCTCAGATCATGATCTCACGGTTTGTGGGTTGGAGCCCTGCACTGGGCTCTGTGCTGACAGCTCAGAGCCTGGAGCCTGCTTCAGATTCTGTAATTACCTCTCTCTCTGCCCCTCCTCCCCTTGCATTCTGTTGACATCTCGAAAAAATAAATAAACATTAAACATTTAAAAAATAAATAAAAATAGTAAAAAATAAAGATACAACATTTTGTATAGTAAAATGTGCACATAAATAAAACCACGGATAAAATAAAAGTACATGGACTATAGAAGTAACATTGTGTGAAAGAATTTGAAAAAGTAGATATGAAATTGCTCATGGTTTTGGGAGATCAGAGTGAAGAAAGAAAAATAATAAACATTCTCTTTATATGCCACTGTGAACATATTGCTTATCACTAACCCTTCAAGCATGGCATCTTATGTAACTATGTTAAACGGTTTTCATGCAATCTACAAGGATGCATATTTGCATTTTATGTATTTTTACAGATAGTTTTATTGATGGCATCATAGTAAATATATTGAAACACACAGTTTCCCTTAGATAATTAATTAGGAGAATACAACAAAAATAGAAATGTAAGAGAATGGGAAAGAAAAACAAAGAAGGGGGAAAAGGTGTTATGAACACAAGTGCTGTGATAGGTTTGCATTCGGCAGCCATGGATGGCTTAGTGTCTTGTTTCCTAAATGTAGGTTACTTGCATGTACTTCTGCCCTCAGACAGCACGTACATTATAAAAACACAAAATAAAAACTAAAAATGCGAGCTATAGAGAGAATTAAAATCATTTAAAATTTTTGATCAATAGTCAAATACAATTTTTTCAGCTCTAACTAACTAAAAATGTACTCTACTGATAGAATAGTGTCACGAGTGAGAGCATAGCCCCAGGGCGAGACTGCCTGGGTAGGAATCCCAGGTACCCCCTGGGTACCCTTTCCTCTGTACTACACTCTCCGTATCTTAATGTCCGCTGTTATAGGAGAGCAAGAATAATATTACCAACCTCACAGAATTGTTTAAATCATTAAATGAGATCATTTAAAAAGTTCTTTGGAAGAATTGTGCTAACATTTATAAGTATTTGATCTTAATTTAACCCCTTGTCATTCAGAGAATCAAAGAGTCTAATTTGAAATTATTTCAATTTTTGGTCATATTTCTTTCGATTGGAGAAAAAGTATCTCACAGTGAATGTTAGTCTGAACAGAGAAAGTGCGTTATTGTCTGCACTTCCAGAGATGAGTCTTGTATTTCTATTGCATGCAAGATACTTAACTGTAATTCCACTACTCAATTTCCATTTTTCTGACATTGTAAATTGTTCTTGCAAAATAGTCTAAAAGTGCTATGTTTTTACATGTTTAGCAAATGATTCAAAATCTATCAAAACTCTTTATTTCAAAAGAATTAAACAGCTTAGAAAACTATGCCTCTAAGTTTTATTATAACATATGCAGATATGAATTTTCAGATGTAAATGAGTTTCCTAGGGCTGCTGTAACGAAGTACCACAAACTGAGCGGCTTCAACAACAGAAATTTATTGTCACTCAGTTCTGCAGGCTACAAGTGTGAAATCAGGATGCCAGCAGGGCTTTTTCCTTCTGAGGGCTGTGAAACTGAATCTGTCCCACTTCTCTCTCTTACTTCCGGTGGCCCCAGGCATGACTTGACTTGCAGATGGTATTCTCTGTGTCTTCGCATCATCTTTCCTCTGTATTTGTCTCTGTGTGCAAATTTCCCATTTTCATATGGACGCCAGTCATATTGGAGCATGACCCACACTAATGACTTCACCTTAGCCTGATTATCTTCAAAGATCTTACTTTCAAATAAGACCACATTCAATTACTGGTTAGGAGGTTAGGATGTCAATATATTTTTGGAGAACACAATTCAACCCATAATAATATTTGATAGATTTTATTATCTATAGCAACATTTTTTTCCAAAAACATATTAAAATGCACTGTCCCTATTACCAGTGTAAGGAGAAAATTAGTTTCTTCCTAAAGGTAGTTATTTTCTCACTCTTGGTTGAAAATGTCATCGTTAACTGGAAGAAACAATAAATGTGTTTTCCTTCCTTCCTTCCTTCCTTTTCTCCTTCCCTCCTTCCTGTCTTCCTGTCTTTCTTTTAAATATCCATTAGAAAGAATATTAATGTCGACCACTTGTTATGATAGAGGTCAGCAAATTTGGAGATCTGTCTTTGCATGAATAGAATATGTACAAAGTACTCCCAGAATGCGTTTCATTGTTAGTCAAAATAGTTATATTTTCACATTTTAAATAATAGTCTTTGTAGATGTTTTACCTGAGTTCTTATCACATATGAGTCACTGATCATAATTTCTAGTTAATACAGCGTGTCTAATAAAATTTTAGGCCAGGACCATAGGAGAAGAATTACATTCAGCTCCATTCTTTTATTTCCATGGTGCACTTGTTGTGTTTGCAGTATATTGCTGTATTTGATGTGTGTTTACTTTCTAGAGACTTATTAAAACCTTTGTTATGTTTAATTCGGTTAACATTAAATAACATAATTCTGTAATGCATACACTAAGGATCTCATAGCCTATCTGTATATTTCGTAGAGTAAAAATAATAACACTGGAAGTTCTGATACTTTCTTCCCAATGAATGGTATCCCCAAGGATACCGGTAGCACATTTTGGATACTGAGACGACAGGTCAAGAGGAGTCTCACAAGTCCCATCCACACACCTGAAGACCTATACGATGTAACTAGGGGTCAAATAGTAGAGAATGTGTAGCTCGTCTGGTGGCATCATCAGCAGTCACAGTGTTTTTATGGAGTGTGCCTTCAGTAAGCCACAAATACATTCCCGGATGAATGGGGGGAAAATCAAGTGTTTGGAGCTCTGTGCCAACCCCAAATACACTTGAGTGCCTATATTCCTTTAACCTCTCTTTATTATCATTTTTGTTTGCTCATCTAAACTAAAAAACATTGAAAATGAGTCCCTCAAACACATCACTTCAGGCACACAGCATGCTAGAATTCCTTTGAGGTTCTCTTGGTGCCATAAACAGATTTCCCCACATTCGCTTGCCTCACAACCAGCTATTTTTAATCATCCCCTTAGTTTTAAGGCACTGGGGGAATAATTTAATTTTAATTGTTTGGTTTTCAGGTCTGATGAGTACAGATTTAAAGCCAGAACTCTTTTCATGCCTGTGTACATGAAGCCATTCTGAAATGATACACAGCTCAGTGAAATGTAACAAAATCTAATTCTGGCCTCTTTACTTAACATGTTGATGTGCTGAACAAATTTAAAATCAGAGTTCAATAAGTCAAAAGAATTGAAACTACCATACAAAATGTCTTGTCAGCGATCTTAAGATATGTGTCCTATCACCCAATATATATATCAAAGACATGGACACCGAAAACACAAGAAGGAAGCATTACGGTACATTTATCATTTATACTGCGTGTAAGGTTAGGACCCCTAGCTTTCTTATGATGGTTCCACTTGAATGGTGTAGGAATAAATGTATCTCAGTGCTCCTTTGCCTTCACAGTTATGCATTACACTGTAACAGATTTTCCAGCAAGAGACACTTTCCAGGCATTCAGAAATGAAATATATAGGACATAACACTGTGCCTCTTATACAGTATGTTTCCCTAAACTATGCACAGTGTGCAGGTGATCCTTTATGTAATATATAAACAATAATTTCATATGCTTTCAGAAGTCCCCTCGGTCACATAAATATTTGTAGAAACTCGCAAGCTGACTTCACCAAATATATCAAACTAAAGTCAGGGAGCATTCCGTATGATTGTTGAATTTGGGAATTATGAGCTATTAACAGTGATTCTGAGGCCTTCTATGTGGGCTGAGAAAGCATAGGAAACAAATGAGCATTCTTTCTTGAGAACTGCTGTTAGAAAACAGTTTCAGTTGTTTCCATCTTTGATATACACTGCTGATCAACCTTCTGGTCTTCCCCAGAGAGTGGTTTCCACAAAACCCCCAGGGTTCACAGGGAATCCTTGCACAGAATGCCTGCATCAAGTTGCTAAGGTGACTTTCCACCTAACTAGTCCCCTAAGAAAGGGAGTCCCCACACTGAGGTTTACTAGGGAGTTTCTCTACACGAGGTGCACCCTCACTCCATTTGCAGTCTCTTGGTATATGCGTCATAGTTTCCATTTCATTCATGGGAAGTGTTGTGTAAATCTCATTCCTACCGTTGTTGTGGGACTTATAGGACAGTCTTCTTTAGTTATTTGAAATGTGTGCCTTATTTAAAGGTATTAATGTGGACAGAAATATCTGTATGTGTGTGTGTGTGTGTGTGTGTGTGTGTGCTGGAAAAAAAATGACCTTTGATCAGCACAACCTTCCAACAGCTACCACAGAGATTTTTATTCAGTCCTATAAACGGGGGTCTGAGGGAAAGGAATCTCAAGGGTTTTACATACACCATAAACATTACTAGGACTCTTAAAAAAGCACACAAATCTGCTCCAGCTTACTGATCTTACTGACATAGCAACAGAAGAGGTTTCTTTGCCAGGTACAAATTATCTATTTTTTTGTGTGTGTTTGAAAATTGTGGATAAATGCCAGTATCATAAAGAGTATTGGCAATATCTCTTGATATCTTTAAGCTATACTATGTACATGATCTTTTGTGCAAATATCTTCAAATAAAGTATTTTGGCTATTTTAAATAATTTTAATTAATTGAATATTTAACTTTCTCTCCTCTTTTTTATATGTAATAGATCAATAAGTATTATATCAATAGGTGTCATCAGACTACAATGTTTCCTCCATAATGTGAGTGCACTCAACACAAATCAGTCTTTTGATATTTACAAGTTTCCTGTTCCCTGCCAATAATAAACTTTTCTTGAGCTATCCAAAACTAAGTGAACAATTTCTAATAAATGTATAGTTATTGGAAATGTTTGTTTATGCAAAATATTAAAGTAAAATGTTTAAAATATATAATCTTTGCCAAAATGCTACCTAATGAGGTTTATTCCCTTAAAAAGGAATCCACTGCAGAGTTGTTTCAGTGAAAAATACATGAGATTAATTGACACAAATGTATTCATTTAAACTGACTTGGGTCTTTTACGATGTCAATCTATTGCTCTATTTTGTCTTTTGGTGCACCAAAAATGTATCATTTGATATAAACTTAAAGTTTACTACATGCTTAAGAATCACCTATTTTCTGGGGTGTCTGGGTGGCTCAGTCAGTCAAGCGTCAGACTCTTGATTTTGGCTCAGGTGATGATTTAAATTTTTTTTAACATTTATTTATTATTGAGAGACAGAGAGAGACAGAGCATGAGCAGGGGAGGGGCAGAGAGAGAGAGGGAGACACAGAATCCTTGAAGCAGGCTCCAGGCTCTGATCTGTCAGCACAGAACCCCATGTGGGGCTTGAACTCACAAAACGTGAGATCATGTCCTGAGTTGAAGTCAGAGCCTTCACCAACTGAGCCACCCAAGTGCCCCTCAGGTGATGATTTTAAGGTTCATAGGTTGGAACCCTGCATCGGGCTTTGTGAAGGCGGTGTGGAAACTGCTTGCGATTCTCTGTCTCTCTCTCTGTCCTCCCCTCTGAAAATAAATAAATAAAATAAATTTAAAAAAAACAAAAACACTTATTTTCCTGAAAGTGAGTTAGAATATATTCAGTATTAGGGGAAACTTTGAAAATATATACATAAGTACATTTTGGTGGTGGCTACCAGTATCTGCTCTTTACCACTTATTAAACCATTTATTCAAGTTTTGTGCATTTTTTTGACATGGGTGATTTACTTCACAATAACCGTTTCAGAATCTAAGAATATTAAAGACATGCTCTTCCTTCAAATTCATCCAGATCATCCTCATATTACTCTTCTAAATTGTCTCCTAGCCACCCTCACTCCTGCCACATCCCTTTTTAAAAATTGGTCTTAATTAATTCATTTCAAAAACCTATTTTTTGGATGTTTTCTACATACTGATCTTGGAACTATGACTAGGGAGTAATGATTGGCACCTCAATGGCCCTGTCTTAACGAGCATACATTCTGGTGTCTTTGTGGCATTTCTAAATCTTGTGAAAATGACTTCTAAAATTCTTTATAGACAACACACTAAAACTCTTGTTTTTTTTCTTGGGAAACAGGCTAATGAAGGAATATCTTTTTCATAGTATGTTCAGATCATATTAAAATCTTTCTGAAAGTTTCCTATGACAAGTGTTTGAATATAAATTATGTAGTCATAAACAATTTCTTTCAACCATCATGCTATTATTTTTTATTTCCGGCCATCTAGGTCAGTGGGTTCTTGACCGTGCCTTTTTCGTTCTGTTTCTAAACTCAGAAGGTTCTTGAGATGGGCTGTAGAACAATTGCACTGGGCATGTTAAACAGGTAAGAAACTCAGGACAGTGAGTTGAAGACCAAGGCAACTCTATTCCACTGAAACAGAAGGTGGGCCAGCTTTAAGCCTGGGATGACTTACTCAAAGAGTATTGGAGGATGTAAGCAGAGAGGTTGATCAGTGAAATTTGGCCATCTGTGTTTGCTAATGCGGCTCGTTCCAAGTTAGGCTCCTAGCCTTCCATGGAGAGTGGGGGATAGAGGCACTCTCTTTCTTCCTGATTATATTTCAAAGGGATGGCTTCCAGATTCTTGAGAAAGCCATCCTTGGGTTATAAAAACTGGCCAAAGGCTGGGAGCAGATATACCTCAAAGTGGTAGTGGAAGAATTTTAAATTGCAAATTTTCTTAAATAAATGCTGTAAGGAAAGGAAGACCAGGGTCTAGTTAGTAAGAAATTGGTTTAAAGTGTAGTCAAGCTGAGGGAAAATGTAAGGCATTCTTGGCCAGATTCCATAACAGATTATACTAGAATGGCAGAGCATCCTTTCAAGATCTTGAACCTTTTTCCTTCATTCTCAATCCCATGAGTCTTCTGACTCATTTTAACAGGAAGAGAAAGATGGAATAGGATTGATTTTTTTTAATAAGAAAGTATGTCAATGTATTAAAAACGATACCATTTTACCCTGTTCAAAATAATCTCGCAGAAAACAATTATAGGCGAACTAATTGTTAAGTACTCAGTAATTCTACATATTGATTAAAAACTGAGCATAAAGTTCCTTTTAAACTGTAGCATGACATTTAACAATATAAAACATACTCTGAATTAATAGATTTTCTTGGGGAAAGATGGCATTCTCTAAGGGTGTAGGCATTGGGTATTTCCAAATCTCCATCTTCTATGTCTGAGGCTTTAAGAGATGCTGCGGTCCAGATATATAGAGGTCATTAAGGATTAGAATGTCAGTCAGAGCATACTTCGAGGATAGGAGATTCAAAGTCCAGTGAAGGTGGAGTAAGCTATCTAATAAAGGAAACATGAGTTACAAGAAGGAAAATAAGTATATTTTGACATAATAACCTGTTCTTCTCACGGAACTGAATTCAGAAAGCAAATAATTAGAATTTATTATACTGGGAATCTCAGAGACTGATTTCATATCTCCACAGCAAGTAGGCCAGTAAAATAGATATTATTTATTCAATACATAAGGAACACTAGTTAATTTTCCTTCTCATTAGAATAATACAAGGCTAAATGGGGTGATAAAGACGAATGTTAATACAGAAGCAATTTGGAGGGGCAGTCCTATTATTGAGATATAACATGCAAAAGAAGTAATAATGTTAAGTAGAAAAGAACCTTAATGTTGCTCACATGTTGTTATAAAATTATAAGATCAGGAGAATCAAAATTTTGTTTTATTTCTGGTATTGTGCAAGTACATAATTTCTTTAGATATTACAACAAAACACCTTTTTACAAATTTATAAATGAGCCAATCGAGGTATGGGGAGACTAAGTAATTTACTAGTAGTCACAACACTAGTATATTTGTATTAGCGATCACAAGTGGAGTGAACTTTGGCTATGACACTGAATACATTGATTCTCTGGGTTGTATTTTTATTTTATTTTATTTTGTTGAGGGGAGGACAGAGAGAGCTGGAGACAGAGCTCACAAGTGCACTGGCCAGGGAAAGGCAGAAAGAGAAGGAGAGAGAGAATATTAAGCAGGCTCCCTGCCCAGCACTGAGCTGGATGCGGGACTAGATCTTACAACCATGAGATCATGACCAGAGCCGAAATCAAGAGTCAGACACTTAACAACCGAGCCACCCAGACCCTCTACTTTTCCTTTTTGAATTCCATCATGTTAAACCTTTATCTTGAGGACAGAAGTAAATATGGATAGTGTTAAAACGTGGCATTGAAGCCTTTCCCCTTCTCTCATATATTACATATACTTCATGAGAAGTTCCTCTTGACTCCATAGTTAAAATATATTCAAAATCCAAATTACTTTGTACTACCCTTCCTGCTACCATAGTGTTCAGCCTCACCATCACCTCATACTCAGATTAGCTTCCTTTCTTCTTCCCCTGTTTCTAAGACTGGTTACACAATTTTTGGGGCCAAGGCGAACTGGAAATACACACAGGAAGGAAGGAAGGAAGGAAGGAAGGAAGGAAGGAAAGAAGGAAAGAAGGAAGGAAGGGAGGAAGGAAGGAAGGAAGGAAGGAATGACGGAGGAAAAAGTAAAGAGGGCAAAAGCTATTGTTGCAGGATTTTTGACTTCAATACCTGGGATTCATTTTCTCACCACTTCAAAAAATGAAGAGATGGACACAAAATGAGCAGCAGGCAAAAAGTTTATTAGAGTATAAAGTCAGAAAGAAAGAATTGTATGAAAGCTCTCTTTACAGAGAGGGAGCATTCAAAGGTGAATAACCACTACTTTTGGCAAGGCTCTTTGTTTTATGCGGTTCTGGTCAGGCCCCTACCCTTCTCACTTGTTCCCTTAGTAAGCTTCTACCCTTACTGGCTGGATCGCTCCATTCCTGATTGGCTTGACTCCATTGTATGAGGAGTCAGACTGGTCATACTGTCCTTCATATAACTTGTTATGTTATTTTATGTTATGTTATATTATGTTATGTTTTACTTTTTCTATTTAAGAATTTTAATTGTCACATTCCTGAGGAGAACCTGAGGGGGAGTGGGTGGCGTCTGTTACGGCCTTCAGAGGAACCTTACACCTGAAGGTGTTTGCTGTGGTGAGTCTCTCCCAACATCGTTCCAAAATATGTGTTTGTCCCCACCCTGGGACCTCAGGTCCTAACCTTCCCCTGTCTGCCTATTTTATCCTCTCTTTTCCCTGTCATACTACCTCAGCCTCCCCAAGTGAGCCAGCTCTCAGTTGGAGTAACTGAATGCAACCACATCGATGAACTCAGGTAATACCAGAGGAATGGCATAGACAACCCACAAATTTGTGAGAAATGATACGTTCTTGCTTGTGGTCAGCAAGTTTTGGGTGTGTGTATCTATGCAGCAATAGACAAGGCAGAGTTTTCAGTTGCAACAGCTTTTTGTTTTTCCATGCGACTTAAAAAAATCCCTCTTAATAAAATGAATTTTCTTGATGTATCTTTTGAATTTTTGTTTTCCTACATTTTATATATATATGTATACATATGTACATATGTATACATATATACATACGTATACATATATATGTATATATATGTATACATATATATATACAT
>NC_064811.1:111675863-111780133 GCF_023721935.1 Panthera uncia | reverse complement strand
TATATATATATATACATATATGTATGTATATATATGTATATGTATATATATATATATATATTTTTTTTTTAAGAAATTACAATCATTGGGGGAAAAGATGGTGAAATACAGAGAAGCCGAGGGTGTGAAATCCCATGTGTTTCCTGGGTTTTTTTGTTTTGTTTTGTTTTGTTTCTACCAGTCTGAAAAAGTTTTACAGCAACTTTCATCACTTAACCCAAGCTTTCCTCCTTCCTTTTGATCTCTGCAGTTGGGTCTATTGAGAACTGAAATTTGAATTTAATTGTTTCATTAGTCAATGAGAATCTTCTCTGTCGATTTCAGAAGAAAAGGTTTGAGATACAAAATTCTGAGCCTCTTTGAGGCATCTTTTTCTCAAAGGGCCTGTAACTCCTCTAAAGCAAACAATTTGATCAACATTTAAAAAGAAAACTTAACAAGGGTTTTAAACACTGTAAAAGTGATTTTACTGCAAGCATATTTTTCCTCGATTTGAAAGAAAATCAATTGGTGACTGTTATGATCAGCCCCAGACAGCACTCTTCTTTGTTCTTTAATTTCCATGCTAATTGACATGTATGACAGAGAGCTGGGTGAATCCTCCTCTAAAACATCACTTCCAATGCTGAAAGAAGGAGTTTTGGGGGGTATTATGACACTTCTTTGAAACTGACTGGAAAATATCAGTTAGCTTTTCCTAGAGCGTTTAATACAATTTATTTGATTTTCACATTAAAAAAATGGTTTATTCATATCTTAGAAATATATCTTGTATTCATTTTTATGTTAACTTTTATTATACATAGTAGGTTTACATTGGACATTAAAGTATTAAATCTGTAGTTCTAAAATGGTGAGGAAAATGATGAGACTGATAAATCTCTTCAATAATACCTTTCACAAGATGTATATACTTTACCTTAGATAAAACAGTAAGTTTAATTTAAAATGCATATGAATAAGAGATATTGAAAAATTGTTTGCATATAGGAAGCAGGTATTCTCTCATTTGCTAAGAGTCACGTTATACTAAAAAGGAAGTAGGTCCCATGTCAAGGCAGTTAGGTTTCAGAGCTGGCTGGATGACTAACAAATTGTGTAGCATTAACAAGATCACTTTATCTCTGGATAACAGTTTCCTAATCTTTATTATTATTTTTTAATGTTTATTTATTTTTGAGAGAGAGATAGTGTGAGCAGGGGAGGGTCAGAGAGAGAGGGAGACACAGTATCCTAAGCAGGCTCCATCCAGGCTCTGAACTGTCAGCACAGAGCCCCACAGGGGGCTCGAACCCACCAACCGTGAGATCATAACCTAAGCCGAAGTTGGATGCTTAACCGACTGATCCACCCAGGCGCCCCTCACTTTCCTAATCAAGGTGTATATAATCAGATTATTGGTGATATTAATTGAAACGGTGTTAGAAAGCTTTTAAAAATAAATTGAGGGCATGAGAGTTTTCTTCACATAGCTTATGTTTAAAACAAGAAGTTATTATAAGCATTCTTCTCCTTATATTCAGTGAAATGCAGGTGACCAAGGCTGTGGACACAAATGCCTTGGTAGGGAAGTAGGTAAATACTACATATTACCATGCCAAACGTACATATTGAGTCCTAAAGGAATTCATAAGTCCTTGCAGATGTAGACAATGAATTAGAAGATGAACAAGCCATTAACTGTAGTCAAGGGTGTATACTCTGGTTTTTCATTCTAAGGTTTGGTCTGTGCATAATTGAGAACCAATTGTAAACCAGTTGAAGCCTGGAGGATTCTGCAGAAAGATAATGCCATTTTCTGATTTGACCCCCTCCTCATCAGAGCCCTCGCCCTACTTAAATTGTGTATGACAGGTAAAGCGTGTATTTAGTGTCATTTGGGTTCAATCTGTGGTACCTGCGCCATACTGGGAACCAGTGGCTTGAAAGAAGAGATGGGGCCAGGTATAAACTTCAGTGTGTAAAATGGAACTTGGTCAAGTTTCTGTGAACAATTAGAGAAGTAGGGACCATTGCTTCGAGTGAACAGATGCAGGTGCTTGCCTTGACAATTGGGCTTTCGTAGGTGCTGGCATGCATCGTTCTCTGCTAATAATGCATTGGCACCTTCGCACTGATCCTGGGCAGTAAGAGATGTCATAATGTGTTTTCTAATTTTGCACAGACTGACGATTTTACACTCGGGTAACGCAACCACCTGAGTGAGGGCATCTGCCAATACCGTGAACTCCAAACGTGTTTTGAAACAAGTGGTACGAAGCCATCATCTGTTGACATAAGAGGGGCAAATTTTGGTCCAGAGCTTCTCCGTGTGACTGACAAGAACTGAAAGCAATAGTATTCTTTATTTTTCCATAGACTAGTTAGTTTGAAAATGGTTTTCATGCTCTAATTCACATATAATGAGGTCTTAGTGAAAGTACAGGGATGATATAGAATACTTTTTTGGAGTATAATAAAAGAAAATTACAAAATATTAACTGTTTCTGTATATTAAATAATGTGTTGTATAGCAATGTATATTTATAAAGTTCACAAAGTGAGCCATGCTGGAATTATCTTTTTCTGCCCTTGGACACTAATGTTAGTCTTGGAAGCATCAGTGACCTTGTTAAAGAACTAATTAGCACGTTCCATGGAGTCCTAGTAGGACCCATATTGTCACTGCTCTCCTTCATCGAGATAGTGAGCTTTTTAATTGAGAAAGGCATTTGATATTCAGATTTTAGTAGTTCCCTAACTCATATGTTCTTAACATTCAGTCCAGATAAAGCAGGATTGTGGAATTCTAGTTATCCAAACTATGTGAGGCATTTGTATGTAAGTGGGAATAATTGATGGCTTCAGTCTCAATCTAAGCATATAAATGGTGTGAGTTTAGACAAAAATGCATGGAAATAAAATTCCAGCACCTCCTCACCTCCTCACTTTCAAAGATATGCAGTAATGCAATCTATAATCCATGCATATGATATTTTATAGATAATTGGTATGTTGCTAGCTAAAGTCATAGAGGACCGTGAAAAAATGTAAATAAATATTTTCTCTGTGTAATGGGATTGTTAGTAATTTCTCTTTTCTTTTCACAGTATGGGCTTAAAATAGTCGACTGTTCTTCTAAAACACCAAGAAGGAAAACACAGAACAAATATGCACTGAAGTGTATTTGAAAATAATAAATCCTGTTATGTGGTTTTTGAAATTACGGCATGGAGGGAGGAATATAATATTCTCTGTCAACAATGTGGTCTCATAGCATCTGCACAAAATAGGGCTGAGTTATTCTCTTGGATTTTGAGTATCTTTTAGTAGTAATTTACAACTATAAGATTTACTTTTTTTTTTCTTGCCTCTTCCTAGTCTGTGTATATTTCTCTCTTGCTTTACTCCCTTAAAAGAAATGTATTTTAGGTCTCAGGCCATTATCATTCTGCATGCAACCATTCTATTTTCAAAAGTTTCTAACTGGACAGTCTTAGTCAGATGAGGGCAGCAAAGAGCAGAGAAAACAAAAAGTCACCTCTGTCCCTAGGCCAGAGGAACTAGAGAGCTTTTTGAGGTGGGACAGGGCTGGACATGGGTGAACAGCTCAGACCAGGGATAGGTGGCGCAGTGGACCATGCTGGGAGTTTCCATCTGCTGAGGATTTTGCACTGCAAACAAAGTGTTAGAAGGAATGAGTGAGTTTTAGAGAGAATGAAAAGTTATTGTACATGGTTTTCAAGTGTCAGGAACCAAAGCCAGACAAGCAAGATAAGGTTAACAAGGCAGAGGCAGAACCTAATGCCAAGTGATAGCTTATCAAGTCAATCAATTCTCATAGATAGTTCTGTCTAGCTATAGCAAAGCCATATACAAAGAAAAAGAAAATGAGCACTAATGAGTTCCCCATTGTTCTAGCTTTCAACCCAGAGCCTCCTTATAGTCACAAAAAAATCGCCTTTGAGAGTTGCCAGCAAATAAGAATTGTCCTTCGATCCGTGGAAAGTAGAGAAAGAAGAATGAGCTGCCTAGGAGTCTAAAATAAAGTATAAAAGTTCTTTACCTGTCCCCTCTGGGAAGAAAACAAAAACAAAGATAAAAACAAAAACCTAGAAATCGTGTGCGGAGCTCATTTTTGGTAATGGTGTAACATATATACATATATAGCTTCCACAGAGGAAGCACGTAGGTTGCTGAAGTTATGACCTTAATTCAGAGAAGCAATTTGGGGTTTTGTTCAGATGATTTATTTATAAATAGTAGCTTTCTCAAACCCTAAGAGGAGGAGGAGAGGTGCCATATCTCTTTGGGGATAAATTGTAATGATTTTGAGGGCATGTATTAAAAAAAATACCACCACCTCCAAAAAGACTGATGTTGTCCTGCTTTAGAGGTCACCTTCCCTTTTTTCAAGTTGCAAGAAGAGTAAGTTATTGTACTGTTAAGAATATATTTTATCCCCAATGTTATCCTAGGGGAGAAAATGTGTTAATTATATCATCTATCTATCTATCTATCTATCCATCCCATATTCCTAATTGTTATATATTAAAAACATGCATATTTAAGAAGTAATAATGGATTTCAAATTATATCAAAAATTCCCAGGGGCACCTGGGTGGCTCAGTCGGTTGAGTGGTCGACTTCGGCTCAGGTCATGATCTTGCGGTTTGTGAGTTCGGGCCCCGTGTCGGGCTCTGTGCTGACAGCTCAGAGCCTGGAGCCTGCTTCAGATTCTGTGTCTCCCTCTCTGTGACCCTCCCCCATTCATGCTCTGTCTCTCTCTGTCTCAAAAATAAATAAACGTTAAAAAAAATTTAATAAAAAAAAATTCCCAGAAGGCTTCAATTTTAAATGTATCTGTAGTTAATGTAATACCCTGTGATAAGGACCCAGGTTCCATTCTTGATGTTTGTTGTCAGCTTTCAAGCTCGACTGCTCCCTCTTTTCTTCTTGCTCCATACTAGACAAGCCACTGACAAAGCCCACAGGTCTCCCTCCTTTGGCATGGGTTGAAAGTTCAAGGCATACAAACCGTGCAAGTATCAACTGCATCCCCAAATCAATCATAATAAAACTCCAAAGCCAGACTCACATTCGTTGTCTCAAATTACTTGTGGGCCTTCTTGGAGGCTTGCTTTACTCTCCCCAGAAAGTAGCAACACGTGATTAAGAAACCCTTTCTTCCTCTCTTGGTGCCTGTGTGGGACCATCAGCCTCAACATTCAAACCAAATTTGGGGTGAGGAGCTCATCCTGCTTGTATGAAGAAAGTACAATAAATTATTTTCACTAGACATATTTTATTTGGTGTCCTTTCGATTTTTTCTAAATAGTTTAATAATATGCTCAATATGTTATCTTAAGCTATGATTTTTAAGAAAAAAATAAGAATACTCAGCTAATTTTATAGATCAGTTCACAATATGCATATATGTGTAAATTGGATACATGCTTTAATATGTATCCAGACAGTCCATTTAAATATTAAGTTGAAGCCTGTAAAATGTTTTTATCTCTAAACACCCTCCCACTTTGCTAATAATGTTGGGAGTTGTTCTTTACTTCTCATGATTAACATCACCTTCCCTGATAGTTTCACTCTTCTTAGCTTACCTGCCTTCATTCTTGTTTTTAATGTCTTGACTTTATTATGATAGTTTCCAAATAATACCTTTTTTTTCCTTCTTGTATTTATTAAAGCTCTATCTGTCTTTCTCTTCTTAAACTCCAGGGTCCACTTTTCTATACTGCATGGTTCTTTTATTGTTTAATCCATCAGATAGTGTACCTTTGAAACCCCAGATATTGTTTTCTCTGATATCATATACTATTTCTAGTACACTTAGGACTTTTTAAAAACATTTTCTTTTTCTTTTCTTTTTACAACCAGGATCTTTAAATCTCCAACATTGTGGAAATAAAGTCCAATGTGTTAATATCACATGTAATTTAGGTTGCAAGAATGAGAGTCAGAAGTTTGTTTTAATAAACAGTGTGGAATGAAAGTATTTTTATTTCTATTCTCTGGAGAGTTTTGCCCAATTACATTGAAAACTTACCTGATTTTTATATTTACATTTCATGAAGACAATAGCCAGTATAGGAAGTCAGAAAGCTTCCTAAAATTTTGTGATTGATGATACGAGTTACCTAAATCACCTATTCCATACCAAATTTTTTTAACCTACTGTACAATGCCTTGATAAATTCTGTGGAGACATTATGTTTCATGTGAAGAAAAAAAGCACATTTCAAAAAAAAAAAAAAAAAGAGAGAGAGAGAGTGTGATATCATAAAAACTAACCATAAGCCAATAGGCTTTAAATGGCTTTAAATAGGCTTTATAGTGGTTGCTGTATTATAATGTTTAAAAATCAAAGAAATATGATGAGTACACATTCCTTGCGTATATCACCTGTGTCTATAACATGTTCAGATGTACCAAGAAAACTAAATAATACCAGTAGGTTTCTACATGTTGATTCACTCAGTATATATCAAGTAACATTGTAGAGCTTTATACTACATATCCTCTATTCTATTCAGAGCAAAGTTCTATATCTGTTTGTTCCTTTACAGATTAGTCAACTGAGCTAGTAAGCTGTTAGAAGCTTGATCCATGTTGCAAAAGAGTTAATGATATAACCAAGGGGAATATCTAATGGCCTGACATCAAAATCAAAGGATAGGGAACCAACATAAGCTATAGTTTTTCATGAGTAGACTAGAGATTCATTTGGATTACTCAGAAATCAGAAAATGTGCAATGCTAAAACACTACCATTGTCATAGTTAACACTTCAGACAAGTTTACTTCGACTTTAAATATTTGATGTGCTTGGTGCTTCACTCAGGAATAGAGAAAGCTGTGAGTGTTAGAGACACAACCAGCTAGTGGCTTAAAAGAGAAAAAAAAATAACATTTCTTGTTTATTAAAAATCAGAAGTGGACAATTTTTTTCCCACAAATTATGGTCCTGGGTGTCTTCCTTGGTTGGTTGGTTGGTTGGTTGGTTGGTTGATTTATTTATTTAGTTAGTTAATTTGTTTTTGTGTTCACTTTTCATGGCCTCTATCGTCAAGGTCACCTCCTTTATGTGAACTGTTGTGGATCCAATCATTTGAAGTAAAGTGGGCATTAGTTGTCATAGTCCTGGAAAGTTCGATGTCACTTCTCTACCATGTCCATAACTTGATGCAGTGGGAAAGCCTTATGAGAAAACTTGGAGTCTGTGTTTCACATGCTTTTATGTGTTTCTTTCCCTAAGTTTTTTTAACCCATAACTGACAATAATAGTGGCCCCAAAGTGGCTTTTGGAGGCTCATAATGTTTAATTTACATAAATAATTTGGGTATCAACACTGTGAGAAACACTGTAGTGTGTGGTGTTGCTATGAAGTAAAACACGGCCACCTTTCTCAGAGAATTTCTAAACTACTTAAAAAATTAGAAATTGAGAGAATAAATACATCAATCAAGTCAGATATCAAATAGGCGATAGCAAGGAGCGGCAAACGTGCTAAGTAGCATAGTACAGAAAACTGTCATTTTTTTTTTTTTTCTTACCCGGTGAAGGTAGATGGTTCCTTGTGATGACCAATTATCCTCTTTCCTATTCTCATTTTGCCAATGCTTTCACTTGGAAATGTTCTTCAAATGAAATAACCACACACTGGTACATTCTATGTCTTGTTGAGCATGGTTTTAGTCAATGATTCCCATTATTGAGGACAGATGTTACACACACTTAGTTTCGCCATTTTGACATCTTTGCATTACTGAGTGTTCATCCATTAGCACATATCCCATTAGCTTTGCATCATAGAACTTATCACAGAACTCTATCAGATTTTTTTTTTTTTTCACTTCACATTCTCTCTCTTGATAGTCATATCCACATCAATGAAGACTCAATCTGAATTACAGCACTTTAGAGCTAGGAAGATAGTGTCATTTTGCTCAGCTCTTTATTTTCCAAATTAGAAAATAGAGGCCCGGTAATTTTTCCAGAACTGTAAATTATTTTTCCATATTCTCAACACAATCTATTTCCAAGCTCTCCAAAACAGTCCATCATCTGGTTGATTTGTTCTGTGAAATCCAAATCTGAATTTTCAAGTATATTTAGAAAAGGTACAAATAAGGAATGTATATGCACATTAGACTTATTTCTTTCTTCCATATCCAAAGAATAATTAAAATGATAATTTTAATACTTATAAAAGTTTATTACTAAATGAGATATCTTTTAAAATAGGACTTATTCTTGCTAAAAGAGGTGCATTTTTGAATTTTGTGTGAAAGTTTGCTGAATGTTTATTCATTAGAGTGGACATACTAAATTGGACAACTCTTTCAGCCCATTTCGGGGTAGAGAAATAAGAGCCTAAATTCCTATGTATATTTAAGTTAGTTTTGTTTTGTTTTGTCCTTTTTACTTAATCTTTTAGTCATGGGGTCAGTTATGATTATATCATCCCTAGTGTCTGACTCATAGATTGTGAATTAGCTCTCAGGGAGATAAAAGTTTTTGGTTTCAATTAGCATAAAGCTAAATTCTCTGAAGATTTAATAATATATTTTTTATATTTTTCCATACATCTACATTATTATTCATTATGCAAAAGTTTTAAACAGTATTAACAAAGGTCATACAGATATATAGATTTTCTTTTGGAGTATTTAGTTTGATAAAGAGGATAAAGTATTGGAATGGGGTTTAAGAAACCTTAGATCTACCTTCTATAGCTAACCAAATTTTCTTGGTGAGCTAATGTTCGTTTGTCGGATATAAATTTCCTTATTTGTTAATTAACAGGCAGACATATTTTCCAAAGTATTTTGACCACATATATCCACAACCAATTAACTTCTTTTTTTTTAATTTTTTTAATGTTTTATTTATTTTTGAGACAGAGAGAGACATAGCATGAACAGGGGAGGGGCAGAGAGAGAGCGAGACACAGAATCCGAAGCAGGCTCCAGACTCTGAGCTGTCAGCACAGAGCCCTACCCGCGGCTCAAATTCACAAACCGTGAGATCATGACCTGAGCCGAAGTTAGACGCTAAACCGACTGAGCCACCCAGGCGCCTCAACCGTAACCAATTAACTTCTATGAATCCTTGTAACAAGCCAGAGTCAAGAAGTAGAAAAAGGAATACGTCCCACCACTGTCATGTAAGGGCCATTACTATTGCAGAGGATGAGTAAAAGCTATCACACATGGAAGCACACTGACCTCCCAGACACTGTTACACAAGCTGGCAACCATATTTCAGGATCTGGTAATAAGTTTTGGATACCCAGGAGTTCAATTTTATTAAACCACCTGCAGACAACAAGGCTTTGGGGAGTCTGACCTACTCCAATTTTCTCCATTGAAGAGTTTACCTGGAGAAGTGAATTATAATTCAAGTGTTGCTTGTTGAATATGGAAGCAGAGCAATAGAATTTGGCATGTTTTTAAAGGTATACAATTACACAGTGGACCATAATAGTTTCATGAGTTTATCCTTTCCAAATGGCTGGTCCACAAATTCTTTGTTCACAGCTTTGTGAGAGAAAAAACCTGTGCCAGAGCATAAACTGAAATCTCAGCTGACCTAAGGAGTAGTATTATTAGTCTTGCTGATTTAAACTCTAACTCTAGCTCCTTTTATTGCGGTGACCCAATAACACACTTTGCAGGTCACTAAAACGGAAGACTGTCTTGGGGCGCCTGGGTGGCTCAGTCTGTTCAGTGTTCGACTTCAGCACAGGTCATGATCTCAAGGTTCCTGAGTTGGAGCCCCACATCGGGCTCTGTGCTAACAGCTAAGAGCCTGGAGACTGCTTCGGATGCTGTGTCTCTCTCTCTTTCTGCCCTTCCCCCTCTCATTCTCTCTCTCTCTCCCTCTCTCTCTCTCTGTCTCAAAAGTAAATAAATGTTAAAAAAATTAAAAAAAGAAGATTGTCTTACATGAAAAAATGGAGACTCAATAACATAATTTGCGATTTTATACCTGTTTTTCTAAGCCTTCATATTCAAAATTATTTATCTGGTAACAAGGTCTTTCATCAAAGAGAGTAGTCAAAACCTATTAGCATTATTGTTTTTATCATTACATTTATATCCCATGTATACTTCCGCTGGCTTCAACAAATTAATGTAATCCTACGTCGGTATTCCTAAATCTCTTCATCCTCAATAGTAGATGCCATTAGTATCCTTCCATATCCTTATGGAACTTACAATTTCCATGATGCTTGCCCCAAACCCACATCTTTTTACACAACAACCTTTCATGTCCTCCAAAGTGCTTTCTGCACGTGCACACTGAAAGAGAAGTTCAGGCTGAAAGTGCTGGGGAGTTAATGCCCTTTGTAAACTGCCCTCAACTAATGACAGACACGAGTCGATAGAAAATTTTTATTCTGCTCTTCATTGATAAGTCTTGGACCTATGTTTTAATTCTTTCTGGAATCCTTTAGCAATCTGGAGCTCTATTTGCTCACAGTGGTGCCTGCTGGCACCCTTTATTGCTGTTCTTTCCTTTTTTCCCTCATTTTCCCCTGCTCTGACCAGTATTCAGGGATCATCTCTCAGATATTCCATTTACACTGTATTATTTTTCTCAATGTCTTCTGGAAGAACTAATATTACGAATCCTACCCGTTTACAGATAATCCATTAAGTTATTTATATCCGCAATTTAACCTGTCTTATTTCTCTTTATTTTCTAGCTTAAAAAGTTAATTTTCGTGGTTCTTCACAATCATGTTTTATGTAGACTTTAAAATCTAGTTTAAGTGAAGCGTATAAATATAAAGTACCAAATGACAGTTCCCCACTGAATTTAGATCATGGTATTTTAGACACCCAGAAGGTAAACTCACTAGAAACAGGTGGAGCTAAAAAAGAGACTTCACAGATGAATCGGGACTTGAGCAAGGTTTGAAGATGTTTAGGCACGTATGCATATGTATGCATTTGCCAGCTGTTAGACAATTTTGGCTGCAGCGGGATGAATATAATGAAGAGTTTGTAAATTCGAAAAGTAGGGAAAACACGTTTGCAAGACCTATAAACAACAGGTCTAGGAATAAAGGAGCCTGTATGCAACAGAGTATAACTGACACATTTTTTTAAAAATTGTTTTTAAGGTTTATTCATTTTTGAGAGAGAGGGGGTGGAAAGGGAGAGAGAGAGAGAGGCAGAACATGAGGAGGGGAGGGGCAGAGAGAGAGAGACAGAGACACAGAATCCAAAGCAGGCTCCAGGCTCTGAGCTGGCAGCACCAAATCTGATGCGAGGCTTGAACCCACGAACCCAAGATCATGACCTGAGCCAAAGTCGGACGCTTAACCAACTGAGCCACCCAGGAGCCCCACTGACACATTTTACAATAAAGAAGTAGCATATTTTATTTTATTTTATTTTATTTTATTTTATTTTATTTTATTTTTTTTAATTTTTTTTAACATTTATTTATTTTTGAGACAGAGACAGCATGAACAGGGGAGGGTCATAGAAAGAGGGAGACACAGAATCCGAAACAGGCTCCAGGCTCTGAGCTGTCAACACAGAGCCCGACGCGGGGCTCGAACTCACGGACCGCGAGATCATGACCTGAGCCGAAGTCAGAGGCTTAACTGACTGAGCCACCCAGGCGCCCCGGAAGTAGCATATTTTAGATGATGCTGCAGTCTAAGTACATAAATCCAGTAGCAGCATATAGCATTGGCATGAGTAAGAAAAGAAGCTGGAATAAAAGACAGGTCATTTGTTACTCAAATTGTAGGGCAGAAACATTTTTCCAAGTTACATGGCACCCAGGCATGTCACATCCTAGACTCAGGCACATCGTACAAGGAACTGACTGCACCGGAAAAAAAGGAGATTGGGTAGACTGGAAAGATAAACAAGATTGTCTTCGATCAGCAAGACATTAAGTAGGCACTAAACAGAGATCCAAACATGTAGTCATTACATATCACCACACATGAACAGAGTTCCCAGAAGCCCTGAAAGTTGTTCTCACCCGGGTTTAAAAGCAAGGTACAATGATTCGGCTATGAAGATGGTTTGGTATCTCAGGATTAAATTAGCAAAACAGACCATAATTCCAGAAGATCAGATATGTGGGAAAGGTAACCACCTAGGAGCTCAGGCACAAGAAAGCTGACATACACTAGAAGCAGAGAGATAAAGTGGTGGTGAGGGACCAATTACAGAAGAACAAGGCATGTACTTACTTTAACCAAAAGAAAAGGCCAGAGCCATACCAGAAGCTTAGAAATGAAGTCTGGGATAGAAGTCAGGGATGAAAATATAATTTAATTTCATATACATGTGATTTTAAATAAAATACATATATACGGTTAATTATATTTTATTTATTCTCCAGAAATATTTATAAAGCAGTATACCCCCTCCAGGGAGAGTATTAGGGCTTAAAGGTGAGATCCATATAAAGAGATATCACTGCACCATTATGATAGTGCATAACTAAGTGGTAGTAGGAGACTGATATGATGTGTTGGGTGATAATAAAGTTCATGCAAGAGATAGACTGCCTGCATTTAAATATTAGCTTTGCCAGCAGAGAAAGTTACTTTAATTCTCCAAGCCTCACATATTTATTTGGTAGCTACAATTACTAATAGTACATACCACATGGAGTTTGAAGGATTTAAATAAAACAATATTTTCAAAGTCTTAGCACAAAGCCTAGTATCAATGCCCATCAGCCAATGACAACAAGAAATCACCTATAGCGAAAGAAAGTTAGATTTATTAGCTTACTGCAGCAGGGGAGAAGGCATACCACGGGGAGCCAGGAGGCATCTCAGGAATGAGGATTTAGAAGAGGCTTATTAGAGAGTTTTGGCTTAGGGAGAGTTTAAAGAAGTGAGGAATTGTTCTAGACTATACGGTCTCAGGGAAGGGGTCAATTTCATGCTTGTGTCTCTTAAAAAGTTTTGATCTAGAGTGCAAGAGGAACAAAGCACAGCTACGGTTAGCATGGGTAACCCTAAGCATAGGTAAAGAAGCAGTATTGATACAAGTTAGTCAAGGTCAGGGCATGCTTAATTATTTCTCTGATAGTATTTTATTCCCGTCTTTGTGTTCAGACATGATTCCTGGCTTGTTTTCTTCTGTCTTATTGCACCATAGACACAGAGTGGCTCTACCAATTATTCTGTATTTATTATAAAAATTCTTTATGTTCAGGAGCGCCTGGGTGGCTCAGTCGGTTGAGCACTCAACTTTGACTCAGGTCATGATCTTGTGGTTCATGGGTTCGAGCCCCGTGTCAGGCTCTGTGCTGACAGCTCAGAGTCTGGAGCTGCTTCAGATTCTGTGTCTCCCTCTCTCTCTGCCCCTTCCCTGCTTGCACCATCTCTCTGTCTCTCAAAAATAAATGTTTCTTTTTTTTTAATTCTTTATGTTCAGTATCATATTAAACAGGCGTCAAGAATGGTTAGCAATGGGGCACCTGGGTGGCTCGGTCGGTTGAGCATCCAACTTCGGCTCAGGTCATGATCTCACGGTCCGTGAGTTCGAGCCCCGCGTCGGGCTCTGTGCTGACAGCTCAGAGCCTGGAGCCTGTTTCAGATTCTGTGTCTCCCTCTCTCTCTGCCCCTCCCCTGTTCATGCTCTGTCTCTCTCTGTCTCAAAAAAATAAATAAACGTTAAAAAAAAATTTAAAAAAAAATGGTTAGCAATGATCCATGCCGTGAGGTAATTTCCTTTCCTTGATGTGAACTGGACCTACAAAATGCTTCAAATGAACATAATGTGGCAAAATGATGGGATGCCACTTCCAAGATTAGCTTATAAAGCCTATGACTTCTGTGTTGCTAGCACTCTTTCTCTTGCTGACTCTCCCTTGCTCTTTCTCTTGACTTTTGGGCTTATTCTCCTTGAGTAAGCAACACATTTTGTTGGAGAAGCTCATAGGGCAAGGAACTGTGGGTTGCCCTGGCCAACAGCCAGTGAGGGAAAAAGAATCTTCCCAAAAACCACTGGAGTGGTTTGGAAGATTGGAAAAATTCCTGGAATTTTTCCAGGAAGCTTGGAAGCTTGGAAGCTTGGAAGAACATCCTTCTTCAGTAGACTTCAACGTGACTACATCTCTGACCAACATTTTGCCTTCTATAAAAGACTTCGAAGGAAAGAACCAGACAGTCTGTTCCTGGATTCCCGACCCACAGCAACTGGGAGATGGTTAAATATTGTTGTTTCCAGATACTGAGTTTTGGAGTATGTTGGTTACTATATAAGAAAGAGTTAATTTAGCAGTCCTGGGTTCTTAAACCTGTCACAGTGCCCAGAAAGGCCTGTTGTTTTGGACTGGCCCTTGGCCAGCCCTTGAGACAGGAACTTTGAACCTTTGGGATATTCCCCCCAATACGAGTGTTTTTGTATCCCTGAGACAGTGGGCCACAAGGAGCTAGTTTGATGATAGAATTTATACCAACACCATGATTTAGAGTGAACATCTAATTTTGCTCTTGTGGGTCTGGAGTCTAGGTAGTGGACTCATTCATGCAGGTGCTACATACTTTTGTTGATTTAAATCTGTATTCTTTTATCATATTTGTAAATATAATAGCTTTTCTTTGATCATATTTGTGAGTATAACAGCTTTTCTGAGTCCTGCCAGGCCCAGTGAATCATTGAGCCTGAAGGTAGTCTCGCAATCCCAACATACTTACAGAGCAAAGCCTACCTGGCAGCCTAAAAAAAAAAAAAAAAAAAAAAAAAGGAGAGAGAGAGAGAAAGAAAGCAAGCAAAACAAAAACAAGTGTGTGTAATAAATATACAGTAAATTATAGTACAGTAATTTTTTGCAGGCCTGGAGAATAAACTACCTTACAGTTCTGAATGCGAACCTCCCCTTCCTGTTCCTGGCTAAGACAGGCTTAAATGACTTCTTTTAATTTTTCTTTTTTTATTTTTATCAGAAAAAAATAAATACTGATTTTCAAGAATATCTAATACTGTTTTAGTTACTCTCAGTATTTTTTAATAACTATAAAATATTTTAATACTGCCTGTGCCATTTTCACCCTGTGAATAAAATCTCTTACTACCAAATAGGTCAAGGTCGTTGGAACAAAGTCTCTTTATTAATCCACCTATTATGGTGATCTCTTTATTCTGAAAATAATTCACCACTTGCCCATTTGAATTTTGTTTTTTTTTATTATTTGAGAATATCACAGTGACATAGATTTGCTTCAAAGTGACCCTTTTTTCTTCTTGAACCTTTATTTAGTAAACGAAGTAAACTGAAAACTGAAGGTTTGGCCTTTTGATTGAAAACAGATTTAATCATTGTTGTATATATTCATTTGAATAGGTAAATAATCATATTTTAAAGATGTTTTCAGATATATTTCACTATCCTTACTGCATTATTAAATAAAACTATCTTAGAACTTGGTTTTCCTCCTACTATGCTGGCATATGGACTGAAAGACGTTAAAATATTGTATACTAAAAATAACAGATGTGGTAAGTGTTTTCTTTAGTGGGTTGTTAATTTTTTAAAACCTCTTTAGCACTCTCTCTTTTATTGAATCTCTTGAAACATCTATTTAATTATCGTGTGATAACTATTAAAATGCATTCAGCACTATCAGTGTAAGTGAACTAATATTACCTAGTTTCTAAATAGAATTACTTCTCTTGGAAATAATGTTAAATTGTAAAGAACTATACATTTTTTTTTAAAAAAAGGCATAAGGAAACAAAATACTATTAAAATATTTTTGAAACTTACACTATGCTAGGAAATAAACTAAATTGAGATTATTTTCTTTTGCACATAATGTTAACTTTGTTTTCTTTTGTTTGCTTGTTTTTAAATTTTTATTCCACAGTTTTAGTTTAATTTCATATGCTCAGGTCTGTCTCTCACATGCTTTCTCTTTTCCTGGTTTTGGAAAATTTGTGTGAAATTTATAAAAATCTATGACAATTTTATTTTCTGAAAAATTCCAAACTCAAACGCATTGTTTGATGTTCAGTGCAGTTAACATGGACATTATTACATGGATTATAACGTAGATATTATTATTTTTATTATAAAAAGTGATTACTAAAATGTATTGGATATTACAGAAAATGATATACATGACATATAATTAATAATATATTTACATTTTAACTAAAAGTAGGAAAGATGCAATAGCAGAGTGGGTCCAAATAAAAATGGAGGGTAAATAGTCACCAACAAGGGTACAATTTATTTTCACGGTAAACAAAATAATAAGTAACATTTCAGAAGAAGAACATATACACACGCACATATGCATATACAGTTACATACAAATATATTCCATATATAGATAAATATATAGACAATAAATATACATATAAATAACTATTTTTAAATATTAGAGATGTATCAAAAGTAAACACCAAAATCTTTGAGTCTGACATATGAGATCTAGTGATCATACATTACATTTATTAGATTGGCTGCCTTTCTACCTAACTGCCAACTCCTTCAGTAGTAAATCTAGTTCTAAATGGAGAGCATTCTTTTTCTTTCCATTTTGCAGTTCTGGTGGGCAATAAGGTTTCTTTGTTTCTGTCACCACATATTACATCAGTACTGAAGACAGAGCAAGCAATCTACTAATTTCATAAATGAAATTATACACTTGCTGAAACTAGATTAGCCAGAAAGTAATGTGATAGCAAGATTCAGTTCTACATGGATTATTTATGAAACTTGTTCAAGATTATATGGTCATGGCTAGAACTTTCCATTACTGGAAGAGACAGTGTAGTTACCATAGTGACTAAAGTGCTCAGGTGTGGACCATAAGATATAACTACCACAGGTAATCTGGTATCTCAGACATGCAGGGGAGTGTGGAACTTAAAATGTATTGGGTGCAAATGAAATATAGATTCTTCTTGACAGCTTCTATAATTGAAATTTGGAATCTCCAGTATATAGTATAGCTATTTTTTTTCTTTTCAATTTAAGCATGCTAGTTTTTTTTAAATATATAAAATATACTAATTAATAAGCTATATACATGTGAAATAGCCTTTAATAATTCTTTCTTGTCTCTGAGAGATATGTACTCTAATATCTTTAAAAAGAAGTTAAGTTTTAAATAATTTATTTTATTGCATAGTTTCAAGCTGCCATGGAAACTGCCTGAAGATTTTCTAAATAAAATATATAACATACAGCCTATACATTTGACCTTCAGTACATCTCCATTTGTCCTTTACAACTTTAAAGAACAAACAAATAAAAAAATCTTATTAAATAAAAGGGAATAATTACTGCCCCAAATCCCTACTAAAACTATTAATACTATCACAGATGAAGTTTGTCGAAGCCAGATCCATGTCAGCTATTTTTATACAGATATAAGTGATGTAGTAGCTAAGTAAATGTTCTCAAGCCAAGGATAGCTGGTCTTATAAAATATCAGAAATAATAAGAGATATAATCTTGAGTTCATTTGTCAGCGAATCAAAATCCTGAGGTGAAGAAGAAAACTTTGGCAACATCTTAGAAGGTCATCCTCTCCCTTTGATGTTCCTAACTGAAAATAATTTCAGGCACATATTACCTTAAGGCGTATGTAACCGTTCTAGAAAAACATTTAATTTTCTTCCAAAATTATATTTATTTATCATTAATAAAGTAAACTCTAAGATTGAGTGATGTAGGAAAATGTCAGTTACTAAGATTGTATTGCTTAAACTGTATAATTCATAAATCATTTTCTTCAGCATTAAGTGATAGCATGAGTGATAAACATAATGTGTTTGTGTGTATGCCTAAAATATACTTATATGAAACATCTTAAGTATCATGTTGCTAATATTTTGTTTCCTAAATTATAATTTGAATAACATAGTTTTGTTTTATAAATATAATCTGTCCTCTTTAAGCAAAACTTTTTGAAATATCACTTTATGTCACCATCTGAATAGAATGTTAATTTTTCTCTTTTAAACCTGATACTTTTTATACCAGACCTCAGAAGAAATCTCAATTGTACTTCTGCAAATTAGTCTCCTGCAATGCAAACAATGTGTTTTTTAATTTTTTTTTCATTTATAAATCTTCTTAGTTCTGTGTAATTATTATTTCTTATGACTATTTTATGAAATATCATAACAATTTTCATTATTTAAACTGAGTTTGATAAATAAGGCAATTAAACAAAATTCACTGGAAATATGTCATTAAATTCTGATAATAGAAGGCCTAGAACAATCCTGCTTATGTCAGGCACTGTTTTTGGTGCTCTATAGTAGAGAAATGAACAAGTCAAGGTCTGTGCCCTCAGAGAACTTACTGTGGTCATTAGTAGAAGAAGTCTTAATATTAAAAATAAAGTTAGTAATATTTATTACTATTAATGTTAGTTAATAGATGTTCTCTTATTTGCTATCTTTTCACAAGGACACACTATTAAGTATTTGAAGAAATATTTGATACAACTTCATGAGGTAGTTATTATAGGCACAATGTATAATATATGGAGTATGAGGGTAAAGCTAGACATTGAGATACTTTATTATTCATTGTGGTGAAAAGTACAGATTTTGCAGCCAAACTTGTTAATTTCAAGTTTTTATCTTTCTTCTCATTAGCTTGTATGTCCTTGGACAAGTTGTTTAACCTCTCTGTGATTCAGTTCCCTCATCTATTAAATGGAATAGCATTACTTCCTGGGTTACTTGTAAGCATTAAATAGGTAAGTAATTTAAACTACTGAGAGTGTTTTTTTTTTTAGACTTAGTAGTTTGTTCCATAAATGTGTATCATTATCACTATTATTTTAGTAACAAGTGGTAGATTTTATTTTTCACCTTGATGATAAAAATATGGCTAATGTTCACAGCTTATCCAGTTGTTTTAAAATATTTGACATTTATGTCTTATGTTAAGATGTTACTGATATATTAATCTATTTTACTCAGGAAAATAGAAGTCACTCTATGTAATCCAAGAATGAACTTGTTATTATAGGAATTGGGGACTTACACACCTGTTGAAAAATAAGGCAAGGAAAAGCCAAAGATGAACTCACCAAAGCTTAGAAGAAACCAAAAACAAACAAACAAAAACAAAACAAAACAGGGAAGGTCTCATGCTGAAGCTCCAAAGAGCTCATGAGGAGGTATCTGTGTGTCTCAGGTTTACTCACACATCTGGGAACACTGTGTACAGAGAGCTCAAACTTCTCTTCCCCATTGAGATCCAGGGCGAGGCTGCCATTTGGCAAACCAGGAACTTAATGGAAAAAGAGATCAGGGCAAATACAATTTTTGGCATCTGTGGAATACTGCAGAGGTCTTTGAATGTGGTGGCAGTGATGTTACATGTTAAGAACAATTAGGACGCCTAGTTCATCAATGCGCCACCATGGGATTGGTATACTTCTCCTACAGAAGTGGAAACTGAGCCCCAGACATTACATAACTTGCCTAAGACTGCTAGATGATAAGCAGCAGAGTGGGATTTGAACCCAGATCTCCCTGACTGTCACACCTGTGTCTTGTTTTAGCTGCTAGGCACACACTTTCATGGAGGTGTCATGCCTCAAGTATAGCATTGAAGAAAAGAATATTAAAAAAAGATATTAAAAAAATGTTTTTCACTTAAATTTGAGTAATAAAGAAAATAGGTCCTGAACACATAAAATAACTTAATCTTTGTACATTTATAAGTTTGTGTTTGTAATGCTGGGCAGATAAAAGCTAAGAGTGCTCCAAATTTCACATAATTTAAGTTTGTACCAAACAAAGGAATGGTGTCACTAGAAAAGAATTCAGCCCTGTATACTTTAAAACTGAATACGTTCAACAGTACACATTAACATCTGAAGACAGAACTTGAGGGGTCATACGGTGTAATATTCACAATTTAAATAATAGTGAAAGGCAAAAAGACCTTTAATAATCTGTACTCTTGTTCTTTAATTGAAAAATGTACTTCAGATGCATGTAGAAAATGGAAGTAAAATTTCTTCGACCCCCTTGAAACTGTCTTGTGTTTAAATCATAAAATGAAAAGGCATCTGGCTGTTTTATTCTGTCTTCAAGATGTATATCCACTTTGTATGCAGAAAACCTTTTCAGAAGGAAGTTGTTCAAGAGGTAGTCAGTATGTAAATTCACTAATTAGATCGCTGCAAATACCAATAACACATCCGTTGTTGCTTCTTTAAGAAGACAGCAGTTTCCACAATGTATTCACTATAATGTAAACTAAATATTTGCCCGACTGCAGAGGAGAATTACTATTATGGCAATCAGTAATAACGTGAATCCTGATGGTGTAAACCTTCTGCATAGCCACTTATCTTTTAAATGAGTCAAGAACTCAGGGATGCCCACAACTTTTCCATATATACGAGATGTGGTGCTTATATGGAAGAACAGAGATTTGAACTGAACAAGTACTTCTTTAAAACACCAGTTTGGGGGGTGCCTGGGTAGCTCAGTTGGTTAAGCCTCCGACTTTGGCTCTCACAGTCCATGGGTTCGAGTCCCATGTAGGGCTCTGTGCTGAGAGCTCAGAGCCTGGGCCTGTTTCAGATTCTCTCTCTCTCTCTCTCTCTCTCTCTCTCTCTCTCTTTCAAAAACAAATAAACATTAAAAAAGTTAAATTTCAGTTTGGGCTAAAATATCTGTAACAAAATTTTAAAAAGAGCAATTTGGAATTGCTTTTCTGTATCCACAACCCCCTCCCGAGGCATTCACACACTTAAGATCTGAATCATGTACTAATTTTTTTAATCCCTGCATCATCCATTTATTAGCTGGTAAAATAAAAGGATTTTCTCTCATCATTTGCCATTTTATCTTTACTAGCATGCTTTTAGAGCAGATTTTTCAGTTAATTAGCCTTTTTAAAAGAAATACATCTGTAAAATATTATTGCTGAGATTAAAAAAAAGAACATTCTATTAGGAAGAATAAGGGATGTTAATATTGGGACACTATTATTGTGTATTTTTGGGTAAATCACAAAAACTCTCTGAACCTCAGATTTCTTATCTCTACAATAAGGAGGATGAGATGCTTTGGTCATACAATTCTATTCTCCTCTGATAAATATTATAGTTTTTGTAATTCTTGCCATACTAGCAAACCAACGTCAAATATCACACGCACAGTAAACTCATAGTTTTACCTTCTTTCAGGACAGGATTAACTTTCAGGTTTATGCTCTTAAATTGTTGACAATTATATTTATCTCAGCATTTCTTCTGAAATCACCACACTCCATGTTTTTTTTTTAATTTTGTTTCTTTTTAACAATACTCAAGAACTTTAGAATCTTAGAATGCTAGTTGTGTTCAGGATTTAAAGGATCATTTAGCTCGGTGTTTTTCAGAAGTGCTGTTGTCATGTGATGGGGATAATTCTTTAAGTTCACTTGTAACCTCCTCACTATGGTGCCTTTAGTGTCCCTGGTGCCCTGGTACTCGATTCTAGTAGAGTCACAGTCCTCTCATGACAGACAGGTCTTTGCCCCATATTTCCATTTCCACTATTTCACATGGTGGGACAATCAAATAAGCCTGTATTAATTGTCACACAATATGATGTCATAGGAGCTTAAGTTTTTCTACTTAAATCAAAGACAAATACGAGTAGATTCCAAAAACTGAAACAAGGCTATTTTTTTAATCACAATTTAGAATCCCTTCCAAAATTCTTTGTAGCTGTAGTTTAATCTTTCATTTTTTTCTTCCTAAAATTATAATTGGAATAAAATATTTTGTTCTCTTGGGTTCTTTCTTTTTTCTTATTTTTCTTTTTAAAGTTTTTATTTAAATCTCTATTAGTTAGCATGCAATGTAATCTTAGTTTCAGGTGTAGAATTTAACGATTAAACATGTGCATACAACATCTCAAAGTTTGTTTCAAAAACAGGAATTGCTTTGTTTTCTTATTTCTTACCCATTTTCTTTTCATTGACTCTTTACGATTGGGAATTTATATTTACTTTAATGAGCACTTTGTTGAAAAGACCCTTAACACTTCATGTAAACTTTAGTTTATTCTATTTTCTGCAGTACATCAATGTATATTTTGAGTTTATATATCTTGCTCTTGTCTTCCTTGCCAACTTCTTCAACACATTCTAATGGAAGGCTTTTTTAGCTATTCTTTTTTTTTTTTTTTTAGCTATTCTTTTTATTTTTTTAAAAATATTTTTATCCTCCACCAAAGCATTTCTTGAATTTCTTCATAAATAGAGTATAAAGGCTTACTCCACTTTTGTCCTTTGCAATCTTGCTTTTGAAATACAGAGCTCTTATCCTATAGAATAATACTCCATTCAACCAAACTTACATAACTGGAGTGATAGTCCTCTTTGTGACAAAAATATTTTTTTCTGGAAACATCCTTAAATAGCTTTGGACATTAATTTGCATGTAACTATGGTTTGGGATAATTGCTGTTGTAGGGATTATTGCCATGTTTTTATCTCTCCTTGTTGCATTTCTTTCCCCAACAAAATGTTGTCATGAAAATTACTTCCCCAATTAGAGAGTGTTGGGAGTGTTGGAAGTCGTCCGGAAGGCTGAGTGGGCGTACAACCCCAGGCAAATCATAGGCTCTCCAGCTCTTCCTGCCACTGTCAGCAGCTTAAATGAATCCCCAGCCAACAAATAGTAAACAAAGTTTATGGAAGCACCAAACTAGTGTAAGACAAACAAGCAGTAATTTGTCTTCAAATGTCTCCAAGGAGAATTCCATGGGAAGTGTCGGGAGCCCCCTGAGTAGTCTAGTATCGCCTTGCAAGTGAGCCATAACAACGTTTAAGCTTCTCTGCTACTTGATTTCTATACTTGAGAAGCTCACATTTACTTTCCTATTTTCCTATATTTTATCAGATAATTGATTTTAGTAAGTTTTAGAAGACTTAACATTTGAGATAAAGGTGAGTTTCTTAGAATTTGGTTTTATGGGCTTCTGACTTGTCCTTTGAAAGATCATAACAAGCCATCCTGGCATAAGCGTTTAACCACAGAAAAATGGAACAGTGTTTCCTGTTATGTATGTTTCCTTTCATCTCCCCTTTTTGGGTATATTACATAAGTATTGGATTTATATGTGACATATCTCTTGTCAGATAGTTTCAACTTATGCCATTTTGATAAAAAATAGTTTGGGGGAATCAAGATCCTTTTTTTGTTTCGTTTTATAATTTTCAAGTATTGCAAAATCCGCATAAACAGCATTGAATTTTTTAAAGGTAGAATAAAATTTCATGACAATATATTAATCCAATATAGCAGGTATTGAGACTAAACACTGTAGCAGATGTAGAGTTGTATAAGACCATATTTGCCTTCAAACATCATTGTCCATTGAGATGAGAGTGTTTAAAAAGGTGTCAAGAAAATATACTATTGACCCTTGAACAACACAGGTTTGAATTCTGTGGGTCCACTTATATGCAAATATTTTGGGGGATACAGTACAGTACTGTAAATGTATGTTCTCTTCTTTATGATTTTCTTAGTAAACTTTCTTTTCTCTAGCTTACTTGATTATAATAATACAGTATATAATATATATAACATATAAAATATGTGTTAATTGACTGTTTATGTTTTTGGTAAGGCTTCCAGTCAATAGTAGGGTATTAGTAGTTACCCTAATAACTTTAGGGAGTCACAAGTTACAGACGGATTTTTGACTGGGCAGAAGGAGAGGGTAGTGATCCTAACTTCTACATTGTCCAAAGATCAACTATACTCTAAGTACAATGAGGATTCAAAAGACTGAATATTCATAGAATGTGCAAAATCAGAAAATACCCTAATGTAGAATGCCGAATTCAGAGTTCTTGTTAATAATGAAGATAATCGATTATTTCATAGACAAATACTTCTAAGTAATTTAACATGCTGCTGATATGCTGAAGTGTTTTTTTTTTTTGCATATTAAGCATTGAATCTTCACATATTTTGCTATACTTTAACTTCCTTATTTTGAGATGATCAAAAAGGCTTTTTTCATAATTTTCTTAAATGCATTTTTTTCATCTTGCTTTGAAATAATAAATGCCACTACAGACAGAGATGTTATCTGCATACTGTAACATTAATCAGTCTCACAGCTGGAGACAGAGAATTTCCCTGAAAATAATTTGTCTATGTAGTAAAACATGCCTTATATTGTGAGGTCAGAGAGTAAGTTCAATCAATAGCAAAACAGATTAGAACCATTGGTGTGTTTGCGTGGGAAAGAGGGAGAAAGAAATGGGGAGGGTCTAGAAATTGACTAAATAGTAGCACAATCATAATTGATTATTTTTTTCACAGCTCCTTTGACTCTTACATGGACATTTGAATTAATTAATGCCATGTAGACCCATCCAGGAATTTTAATTTTTTTTAACTTATGCTTGAAGATCCTGTAACAGTGAGATGGGACTTTTTAGCAATTTCCTTGTTCTTCTTTCACTTAAGTGCTTAAAACTTAACTCTTCTCAATATTTAGGTTTAGTCTTATATTTTACTGCTCATGCAAAGCTTATCTATTTCCCAAAGAGGTTAGTGTGGTGGCTTTGTTTCAAGTCCTTTTAGAATTCTGTTTCCTCTTTTCTATCACTCTTTACACTTAATGGTTGGTCATTGCTCCTGATTCCTTTACTTCTTCCCCTTGAGGGAAAGGAGTTGTTTTTGTTTTTGTTGTTGTTGTTGTTGTTGTTGTTGTTTTCCTTGCTCACTCTTGAATTTCTGTTGCCTAACGCAGTGTTGGAAACTGCGGATATATAATAAAAATATGTTAAATGGATGAGTGAATTCTAATTCCTTGAACTCAATTGGCTTATCTTCCAACAACTTGCAGATAACTCCTCCAGTTACTTTTTATGCCTCTATACATACAGTAAAATCTTGGATTGTGAGTAACTTGTTCTGTGAGTGTTCTGCAAGATGGACAAACATTTCTAATAAATTTTAGCTTCATGAAAGAACGATATCTTGCAATACGAGTAGTACTTGATGCCAAATGTCACATGATCACAACTGAGTCAATGGCTCTTCTCTCGCTCTCTCACTGCAAGATTGCGGGTGATCGTCTCCATACTCAGATGCTCGGTCTCACGCCGTGTGGTGTTTGGCAGAAATCAGTGATTTTCAGAACGTTGGGAAGTGCCCACAACTGGCTCTAGTGTATTTTTTGCCACTTCAAAGCACCTATGGACAGTCCTTTGCTTTTCCATACAAGAGTAAGCTTGGGATTGTTTTGCTTCCTTCTAGGTCAGGCTGCCTGCTGATATAGACCCTTTCCTCTGCTGCCTTATTGTCAGTTATAGTAAGTGCAGTATATGACAAGAGTTTATTAATACTGTATGGTGGCCAACATACGTGCAGGCATATATAATGGCCTCCATGCGGAAAAAGATTCCATTGAGCCAATAGATAGCAGTGAATCCGCTAGTGGTAGTGAAAGTTGTTCTACACAATAGCCCTCCTCGCTCTTGTCTCCTTCACACCAGCCAAGAAAATTTTCATAGCTAAGTGCAGGTTAATTTGTTTATTTTTCTTCATATTTTGTATTGTCTTTATCATTTTGTATTACATTACAGTGAATATTTTTGGATTGTAGAATGAATCATCTGAGTTTCCATTATTTCTTATGGGGAAATTAGCTTTGATATACAAGTGCTTTGGATTACAAGCATGTTTCTGGAACAAATTATGCTTGTAAACCAAGGTTTTACTGTATGTGTGTGTATGTATGTGTGTATGTGTATATATATCTGCTCTGATTCAGAATAGAATCTCTCACATTTCAAGAGAAATGAATTTTATGTTTTCTGGGTTTTGTTTAGTTGTGGCAACAAACGCCAATATGCAGTTAGTATGTATTTTTCCCTCTTTTGCATTGTTTTAAAATCAATATATCATGGGGGAATCATGCAAAGATATAAAATCAAGTACAGCTGAAACAGAACTGACGATTTCAGACCAACTAACATAGCCAGCAGAACTGTTCTAATGGTATTTCTTTGGACAAATTATATACCTCTTCAAACATCATTTCTGCCATGTAGAAATCCACATAGTATGTAGTGAAGATGTAATGAGGTAATGTACATCAAACATTTAGTAATGCCTTACACATCCTAACTGGGGCAATCTAATAATTTTTGCTACTGTAAAATAACTGATATTACACAGAGAGCTATGTCTGTCAAATGAGATCTACTTTTTCGTTGGTCTGGAATGATGTTTTCTAAGAGCATTTGTTTGGATTAAATGATCTTTGAAGACTTATTTCCTCAATTTTATTAAAATAATAGGAATAGATTTATCATATATAATAGTATCTTTATGTATTAGATATTTTTAGTGTATGTAATTTATATATATATATGTGTGTGTGTGTGTGTGTGTGTGTGTGTGTGTGTGTATGTATATAAATACACCCGGGTTATTTTTGTTCATAATGACTGTACATAGACTCAAACTTGGCTATATGCGTATTCTACATATTTGAACGTATGAACATTTGCTTTCATCCATGAATGACAGGCTAAGATCGTTAATTTATGGAATGTCATTAATATAGCCTCAAAATATTTCCAATTACTTTTTTATTTCTATGGATGAATCATTCTGTGCATTCTTCTCCACTTTTTTTTTTTTTTTTGAGAGAGAGAGAGAGAGAGAGAGACCACAAGTGAGTAAGGGGTAAAGAGAGAGTGAGAATCCCAGGAGGGGCAGAGAGAGAGAGAGAGGGAGAGAAAGAGAGAGGGAGAGAAGTAGTGCTCACCCAAGGCAGGGCTTGTGCTCACCTGAGTTGGGGTTCAAGCTTCTTTGACGTGGGACTCGAATTCACAAGCCATGAGATCATGACCTGAGCCAAAGTCAGATGTTTAATGATTGAGCCACCAAGGAGCCCTGTGCATTCTTATACAGACTCATATTGCAAAGATGAATATATTGACATACTGTGACTATTAATATTTTATTTGTTATTTTTTTTTATTTTTACAGAGAGGGAGGTGTGAGAGTAGGGGAGAGAGGCCGAGGGAGAAATAGAAAGAATCTTAAGCAGGTTCCACACTCAGCTCAGAGCCTGATGCAGAGCTCAATCCCACCACCCTGGGATCATGACCTGAGCTGAAATTAAGAATTGGATGCTCAACAGGCTGAGCCACCCAGGTACCCCAATATATTTTAATTTTAATCTCTTATTTGCTCCATTAACAGCTTTTAAGAAACATTGAAACTATATGAAAACATAGGAGGTAAAGTAAATGCATTTGGATTTTTTTTTCTTTGTTGGGAGGGACACTGAGGATGCTGGGTTATTCATTTATTGCATTGCAAAAGTGACCCCCAAAACAGACAGTAAAGGCCAGTATACACAGAAAAAACATGGCTGAACACAAATATATTAACATAAGTACAAACCAATAATTTAATTGTTAGAACAAATGAACTCTAAGAGTTGTTTTTATCAAGTATGTCCATGCAAAGCTCTTTAGAAAATTTCCTATGATAGTTAAATTCTAGCAAAGACTTTGGCATCTGTTTTGGGGCTCTGTTATTTCCAGTTACTTTAAATGATTCTGAAACAAAATGCAAAAACTAAATTTTCAAAATACATGGCCTTAGATGATATTTACTTGGCCTTTAGTAGTGAGATACTAGCCTAATGAGGTAGCAGCAAATGTTTGACATGTGTGGAACCAATCTGTTTCTCAAACATTGTTAGTCTTGTCTGTTTCAATAAATGGTCTGTGTGAACTGAAATATTTTGCTTCCACTATAGGTAACAATCAGAGGTGGGCAATGGTTTCTCAACCTGGGAATTATTCAGTATGAATGAAAGTCACTTCCTTCCCAAATGACAGAATCAAGATGAAAATGGGATTGTAGATAATGCCCTGACATCCCAAGATCTTGATTTACCTTGTTCCTCAGCTCTTTTTGTCCTATTCTAGGCTGAAACAGGAAGCCACAGCATGTTCATTTTTATAAGTATCCACTCACCACATATTAACACCTTGTACACATTGTACATCTCCTGTACTCTGGTATAAAAGAAGTTGCCCCCATTATAGTGTTCTCAATTTCCTGCATAACTATAGAAAATAGCAAGTCATAGTAAATCCACTATAGGAAAAGAACACGTCATAGTAAATCCACTATAGTTGTCCAATCTGTTAACTAGATTGGAAGGGACATAGCAACTCCAATGTTCTTATACTGGCCGTGTATAATAATAATAATAAAAAGTATAAAACGAGATATTCTACCTCCTAGTTATTTATAAGAGTTCGTTTTTCTAGATTCTATCTTCATATTTAATACCCTGCTTTTTAAGGTTTTTTCATAGTTATTTTTGTGTTGTTATAAAAGAAACCGATATAATGCCTACAGATATATGAAGATTGGAAATGAACTGCTATCACAGCCACAAAACAGATATATCTGCTCTCACAAGAGTATACTTTTGACATATATTAAATTTATTGCAAAGGTTTTAAACCATTTCTCCCTGCATATAATAAATTTTAAAAAGCAATTTAGAAATTACTCATAGAAAAGTGAATTGCCTAGCAATCCCATGAGTTAAAATTATGTCCTTGAGAAATCATTTAAAATAAAACAGACTTCCTTAAATGAGAAAAATAAATCCCTCTATTAACATAGCACCTAAACTAACAATACAAGTAACAAACCGCTAGAGGCCTCAAATCATAGGATTCTAACCAAGGTTAATTTCTTTAATATTTTGAACACTGAGAAGTTGTAGTCTAGAAGAAATAATATTTTAAGTCACCAAGTTATCAAAATATCATGGGAAAATAACAGATTTAAGTTTTTACTATCCTTCTGCTAAAGCCCCCTTGAGTTGCCAATAAATGACTGAGTTGAAAAAGAATATTTTATATGTAAGTTTGGAAATCTTTGAGGGTATAGTGGTTAAATCTCTGCAGCCTTTTTCTTAAAGACAGAGAGTAGCCATTCATCTAGAGCTTTTAGAAAAAAAAAAAAAGAAGAAAACAAAAGAAAAAATATCTTTCTCATAGAGAAGTAATTTCCCTTATTGCTCTTAGAAGAGTGCACAATGGATGCTAAATATTTTATTTCCAAATGGATAAAGATCTTCAGGAATTGTCCTGTTAATCTAACTTTATATCTACTTCAAGTCAACAAATGTTTATGGGACATTTATAAAATGCAAAACTCTGCTTTAAATTCCTAAAGGATTTATAAAGATGAGCTAGACATGTTCTTGTTTTGAAGGAGTAAATATAGGAAGGAAATCCTAATTGCAAGGAAATGAAACACATCTTAGGTAAGATGTAGCTGAGTCTTGAAGAGTTAGGGTGACATGAACAGGCAAAAATAAATTGGGGATAATTCAGATAGAAGGCAGCAATAGAAATAAGATATGGAGATTGCTGATAGTACAACAAATTGTTATAAAATTAAAACATGTTAAGTTACCTTTTCATAGAAGATGAATTCTTCCTCATGTATAGAATTATTGTCTTTAGAACAATGCAATTATGTTACAAAGCAGGTGTCATGCATGTGTGTGTATGTGTGTGTGTGTGTGCGTGTTGCATATAAGAAAATAGTGGCCTTTCCATTCCTCTATGCTAATTAGTAACAAAATTAAAAATTAACCATCTTCTTTGGCTACTAGAACAGTTCTCTTCCCACTACACTGTGCTGCCTTTCATATTACTTTTGGATCATATTGAACGAGCATTACTCCTTAAGGAAAATAAGAGCTCAAGAAGCGGAACATCATAGAATCAGAGGAAACACCATGCCTCAAGTAATTTATGTGAAACTATTCAATTGACAAAAAACTAAAACACTGCCCCCTCAGTTAAATTTCAGCTATGAAGAGTCATATTAAACAAACATGGGGTAAAGGAGAAGGTAAACCGAAGTCAAATTGCAAGATCCCTGAGAGAAAACCTTCAACAATGATGAAGGAGACTTCTCAAATGTGGGGTCAAACTAAATCATGGGACCTGAATGTGGTGAGGAAACTGTAATTTGAATTTTCAAAGACATAGCCTATCAAATTAATTTTTTTGTCATGGTGAGGAGACCCTCAGTTAAAAGAAATTAGAAGAAATGAAGAAATTATATTAGATATCAATTCAATTTATTTTACAAATGGTTTCAGTAATTCGATTCAGCAAGGATCACCACTCCAGAATACTTACTGATGATATACAAAACTAAAAAAAATAACAAAAAATTCAGTAAGGGTAGATCTCAATGAACCAAAATATTTATCACCAAAATGAATTTTTGGAAGTAAATATGAAAGGTTTTTTCGTTACTAGGTTATATTTCAAAATATACTCCCCTTTCCTATTCACATTTTTATGCAGATCTCCATTCTATAAATAATCCCTTCTAAATATTTATTTTTCTTAGAAGACACTTATGATTTTGCTTTTGGGTTTTTTGTTTTGTTGTTTTTCTTTCTTTTTTTTTAGTTTTTTAATAATTTAAGAATTCAGTAAATAGTCTAATTTTAGCCATTCTTTCATATTATTAAATGAGAAGTTTGATAAAGAGAACCAGTATTTTGGGTAGTCCACACGTATTTTTGTCTATATGGGTCTGATTTGGGGGTGCCCAATGCCAACCTATGGTCAGTGATTTGCTAAACAGAACTCAGAAAACTCAGAAAAAAAACCACATTATACTACGGCTGCAGTGTGTTACTGTGACAGGATATAGGTAAAATATCAAGGGCAGAGGTTCATAGAGTCTAGGAGACAGACACAGGTGCAAGCTTCCAGGCGTCCTCTCCCAGTGGATTGTGCTCCCAGTCATGATGTATGACAACATGCATGGAGTATTGCCAAACAATGAGCTTGATGTCCAGGGTTTTTGTTGAGATTCAGTGACATAGGTATGACTGTGTGCCTTGCCTTTATTCTCCAGCCCTTTCAGAAATCAAGCTAATAACGCATGGCCCATCCTTGTCACCATAAATCCCATTATTATCAAGAACTATCGTTGTTGCCAAAATCCTTGAAGCAAACAAGGATACCCTTAGCAGACAGGATATTCTAAGGATGTGGGTGTTGCCTCCTAGGGATGAGGCAAGGGACAGACCTTTAATGTGTAAAGTGTGCACAACCCAGACTTGCTGAGTTAATCATTTCGGGCACAATAGGATTAACGTTTTATTAAATACAGAAATATTTCTCTTTTAGATACTGGAAAAAATATTTTCCCTTTAGATACTGGAAACACTAACAGTCAGGGGAAGATAAAAACAGTGAAAACAGAAAAGGTATTGTGGATAGCAAAAAACTAAATTCTTATATGCTGTTCTACACCAGATTTCATCACTTTCTTCCCTCTCATTCATTTCTCAGAACATAGCATTTAGCTTTTCTTTATACCACACTAAAGAAGCTTCCTGAAGGACACCTATAACGCCGTAAGATAGTAAATCTAATGAATTTTTCATTCTTTTTATTTTTTAATGTTTATTTAAAGAGAGAGAGAGAGAGAGAGAGAGAGAGAGAGAGAGCACATGTGTGTGCGCCAGAGAGGGGCAGAGAGAGAGAGAGAGGGAGAGAAAGAGAATCCCAAGCAGGCTCTGCACAGAGCCTGACATGGGACTCAGTCTCACCAACCCTGAGATCATGACTTGAACCGAAATCAAGAGTCAGAAGCTTAACCAACTGAGCCACCCTGGTGCCCTGAGTTTTTCATTCTTTGACTTTAGTGAACTGTAGCACCAGACAGTGATGAGTACAAATCATGCTAGATTTTATTTGCATTTTTGACTATTTAAAATATATGTGCACAAAGATCCAAACTGCCTATAAGCTTACAATGAGAAATACTATACCTGAGAGCATTTTCAAACCTATAAAATAATCACCATTTACATTTTATGTATGTCCTTCCAGAAGTTGTCTACATACACGCATGTACACACACACACACACACGCGCACACACACGCACCTCTGTATGTCTACATTATTTATTCCAAGTGAAAAATAAAATATATGAACCAATCTTTTTCTTTTATTTAACATCTAACCAAGATACTGCAATGAGATATAAAGATAAAGCTGGATTTATACAACTACAGAGGATATTGATAAATAATTATGGTGCAATTTATAATATTTAAGTTGTACAGTTTTGTTCTTTTAATATTTCTCAAGCTACGATGATAAAAGAATCTTATTGCTATTATTTTATGCATCAGTTTATACTCAATTAATTTGATCATATTTATTTATCTTTATCAACCATCCATACCTCTTTATTTTATATTATTATATCAATATCATTAGAACTGTAATCTGTCATATTTGCTGTAATTGTATATTTCCTTGGTGTTTTTATTTTCACTGTATTTTTGGTATGGTTTCTCTGCCAAAAAAAATCTGCACTGAGATTCTGTCGTTTCCTTTACAATTTTTGGGGTTGGTGTTTAGAAGAAATTTCTAAATAACAAGGTTATGGATACCCCTTTTTTGCATTTTTAGTGTAGATTTTAGTCTGTGACACTTCTATGTTTTGCAACCTATTGACATTAACTTTGTGGCTTTTAATATATAATAAATTTAGGTACATTTTTTGTAAACACTTGAAAATATAATGTATTACCTGTTTTCAGGGGCCAGAATTTAATAGTAACTAATACATTTACGCAATTTATTTGAGTCCTTAGATTATGTCTATATTTCTTGCTGTTTACTTGCTTTGTATATTTTTAGTAATGAGTTAAATTCTAACATTTATGAGTTTCTGTTAATTTCTCCGATATAATTCCTATAGTGTTTGATAAATTCTGAATCTGTAATTTACTTCAAGTTTTTCCTTTAAAAATAATTTGGTTCATTATGGAATTCTCTTTTTCATTTTCTTTAAAATTTTTTGCCTTGGTTTTAAAATTTTTTAATTTTCATTTGCATATTTGGTATGTCATCTTTTTCTAACACGATGCTTATCACTTTCAAATTTATTAGTAATATGCTTTAATTTAGCTCTATCTTATTATGTGCTTTTTGCTTTAGATATTTCTTTACTTTTAATCTTTACTATAGCTTCTACTATTGTCATGAGTGTGTGAATGAACATGCATGGATTCGTGGGTTTTTTTCTGCTGAATATTTAAAATTCTGACATTTGTATTTATTGATTTATTAATTTTAATTTTGATTTTAATTTTAATTGAATTTTATTTTAGAGAGAGGGAATGAGAGCACAAATGGGAGAGAGGGGCAGAGGAAGAGAGAGAGATAAAGAATCTCCAGCAGGATCCATGCTCAACATGGATCCCAAGGCAGGGCTTAATCCCATGACCTTGAGATCATGACCCGAGCAGAAGCCAACAGTCAGACTCTCAACCAATTGAGCCACCCAAGAGCCCACTGACATTTTTATTTTTTCAAAATACTATGACAGCTGTTAACATCTACAATTTTAAGTAATAATCATACATATCCGTTAGTGGATTTATCAAAATTGAACAGTTGCACAATGTTGATTTTCTTATTCTAATCATTGATCACCAGCCTTGAAAGAATATGAAATCAGCATACCTAATTCATCACTTTGCCCTTCACTATCCTAATTTTATTTTCTATAATATCACTTTTCATAACTTTTTTATACTATAACCATAATCATAATTGTTTAGAGAAGGACTCAAGGCTTCTATGTTTACTGATTTCTTTCATATCTAAAGATAAACTCTTATGCTTATCTAGATATTCGTAATCCCCATTTTCCTTTTTTGAGTATTCTTTAGACATATTTTCACAATCTCCTCACTCTATCTGGGCATCTAAGGTCAGCCTTATTCCCCCCACGCAGGAAAGAATTAACTTGGTAAGTCAGGGTTGTCCACACCCCAAACATTTCAAAGAAAAATTGGCCCTTGTCTGGGAAGTAACGTCTAAGCCCTTGGCATATCCTGCCTGATAAAAGTGTCTGTTTATCTGAAGACCTTGGACCAGAAAACATACACTATGATAAGAATGTGATTTATGATGGAGACTGTGGGCCATGAGGTATCATTTTGACTTCTGGAAGGGTATGAGTCTGAAGATCAGTCATGCTTGTGGTCAGACATACTAATGTGAATGACTCCCCAGTATAGGCCTCGGACATTAAGGTTTAGGTGATCTTTGCTGGTTAGCTATACTCTGTATGTGTTGCCATATGTCCATGCCATATGCAAAACTCCACTGGGAAAAGGCAATTGGACCTTTGCCTGGTGTCTCCTGGACTCTGGCCTAGGAGTTTCTTTCCTTTGCTGACTTTAGCTTCTATTCTTTCATTATTATAAAATATAACCATAAGTATAACAGCTTTTCATAGTTCTCTGTGTCTTACCAGTGAGTCATTGCATCTGAGTGTGATCTTATGACCCACCCCCAGCAGTACTCCCTGTTATACTTACCTTGACCATTTTGGATTTGGGGGCATTAAGGATAAGTGGGATATATTCATTTCAGGAAATTGTTAATCTTATTATTTGTTTTCAAATGTGTTTGGGTTCCACTTTGTCTCTTTCGTTTTGAAGAATGTTAATTATGGTTATATTGGCTTTGAGTTATCGGTCATCACTATATATTTTCTCTAGTCATTTGTAACTCTGTTGATTTCAGTTTTTTCTTTCTGTGTTAATTTTGACCTATATTCCATGTTCTTGACTGTATAAAGTTGTGCATGTTTTCCTGTTCTGTTGCATGTATGCGAAGATCATTTCTATGATTATTTTATTTTCTCTTCTATTAATTATTGAACTCTTTTACCATTCTTTTCATATTTATCTTTGTATACTTTCTTTGAATTTTTATTTTTGGAAAATGATATTTTCCATAATTTTAGTTCTTATAGCATTTACCCACAAATCTGTGAGACAGCTTTTTCTGACATGCAATTTGTTGGGGTATATCTTGTATGTACCTACTCCCATTCCCTTTGAATGTTCCTTTTTCCTCTTTCAATATCTTTTCAAAGATCCTATACTGGTTCCTTTGTAATTTTTTTTTTCACTTTTGAAATGTAGGGGTACTTTTTTGAGCTGGCTATTTGTTGAAGGGTGTTTTGAGTGTGGGGCCAGACTAAAGACCTGGGTCACCTGGACTTTGGTCCATTTTCTCTGAAATCTTTCTCATGAATACTCTCCCTGAGGATAATTCTCTGTTCTGGTGTAGAAGAAAATAAGTAGAGAGTGCCCTAAAGCTTTGAATGTTCCTGTCCCCTGCAGTGATTTAACATTTACTTCTGCTGATCTGACCAAGACTATCCTTAGCAGCAGTGATTTCCACTTTTTTTTTTCTTTTCTAACCTGCCTTATTGAAAAGTTAGCTACATCTTACAAAAAAGCAGATCTATATATTTTCTTTCCTTCGCCTATTCTCCCATCTTACGCTGCTTTTTAAATTGTCTGAAACTAACTGCTGAAATCAGTTTAAACTTAAGAATGGACAGAAGTGATTGTGGTTTGCTTGCTTTTAACTATAGTTTAGAAGTTATTTTCCAATGCATCTCTTGTTTGCTTTCCACCCACTGGGCCACAGATTCAGATACTACTCTGGGATGATCTGTCAGCTCTCTCATAAACCCAGATCAGCAACAAATTTTGGGTTCATCTCTCAAGATGTATGTCACTCACTGATCAAAATTTATGTGGTCGTGTTCATCTCTTACATTCTTTTTGGTAGTTTTCAAAGATGTTTGATGTAAATGAGAGTTAACTACCCCACAGATTCACTACCATATTAAAATAAAAGGAGACCTGAGAACAAACACTGTCTCACATATAGATAGCCAACAAACATTTATTAGACAGTAAATAGAAGATATCTCATAAAATCTGTTCTAGGAGTTTGATAAAATTAAACTTCACAACTTCACATGAAAAGTGAAGACAAAGCAGAGAATAGTACTCTAGAGGCAAGATTCTGTTATCCTTAGGATTACCATCAGGGAAATAGAAATTCTTCAAAAGTAATTTCTGGATACAGCCATGTGTAAGGTTCAAGCTTCTGCCTTGCCTATATTCTTAAAGAAAATGGTAAGTTTTAAAAAAAATTCAGCTTTTTCAAGCCTAGTCAATTGAAAATTGAGAACCTATTTCTAATATTCATCATGTTATTTAATAGATCACCGATTTCACTTATAAAATTCCTTTTTACTTCAAATTTTCTAATGAGCAAATATTCAGCCATTGATCTATTTATGGGAAATAGGATTCAGTACTATTCAGTACTACCTTTGGATAATAGGCTTTCTGGAATAATTATGACTAACCACTCCTGTAGGATGTTTTTCTGATTACCCTTAGATAGAGTTGAAGCTCAAACTAACTAGTATATACTTACTAACATACTGTCTATGTTACTATGCTGAAATCTTGAATTATTTAAAAATAGATTACAGACAAGAAAAAAAAATACTTCCTTTTGGAGAAACTGGCTTAATTCCCAAGATCAGCTTTCCAGCACACAAACTACCATATTGTCATTACTTTTGGTAGCTCTTTTTTTTAATTTTTTCATACATTATATATTTAAATGATCACTAACTATCATGGGATTTGAATTCTTAATTCTAACATATTTCAGAAAGGAGATTCAAGCAGATCTCTCTCCAAGCCCTCATTCTTCAATCAAATATTCATATATCCTTTCTTGGATATATATATATATAGATAGATAGATAGATAGATAGATATAGATATAGATATATAGATATAGATATATAGATATAGATATATATAGTTTTGCTACCTTTTATCCCTTTCTGCATTTTTCTTCCTGTGCTCATTTTTTTCCATTCACCTCAAATTATATTTTTTTTAGTTTGTTATTATTTCAAAGTTATAGGAAATGTGCAAGAATTATATCCAACCTAAGAGCATGTGTTCGCTTCCTCGGACTTTATTTTCTATGACTATGTAATTCTGTCAGTGTCAGAATACATGACTGTTACTTTGTAAAATGACCCTCTTTTGAGTTTCTTTGGTGTCTCCTGATGATGAAGTGTAGGTTATACCACTCGGCAGGAATACACATGATACGTTTTGCATCCTCAATGTGTATCATATGAGGAGACACACAATGTTCATTTGTCCCTTGATCTGTCATCTAATTAGGCTGGGCACCTAAGAAAGTCATTGGCATAGTTCCAATCTGAGTTCTAGGGCCTGAAACCCAGGAGAATTTATGGTGTAAGTTCCAGTCCAAGGGCAAGTATACATTGACGTCCCAGCTCAAGCAATCAGGCAGAGACAGTGAATTGTCCCATACCCTGCCTTTTGTTCTATTCATAAGCACAAGGAATTAGAGGATACCACTCGCATTAGAGAGCACAATCTGTATACTCAGTCTACTGATTCAAATGCTAATCTCATCTGGAAACATCCCCACAGAAACACAGAGAATTAATATTTACCAAATATCTGGGCATCTCATGGTCCAGCCAAGCTGACGCAGAGAATTAACTACATTACAATAACTTTTATCACTTGCAAGCCCAGAAAACTGGATATTTACTAGATTACTTCTTTGTACTCATCTTGCCACCCCCCACAGACACTAAACAATTCACAAAGAGATGTAATTAGTATTTCCTTCATGACTCTCAAATCTGTCACCTCTTTCTCATTAACTCATCAACAGTCTTAAGTATAAGCCTTGTAATTTTACAATATATTATTGTAGCGGTTTTCTAACTGATCACTATATCTCCAACCCTATCCTTCTTCAGTCTGCTCTTCTGTAGATGTCAGTGTCAGTATCCTGGAATAGAAGGTCCCTGACAGCAACGGATTTGCCTCTTTTATACACCATTGTGCTAGAACAGAGTCTAGGGCATAGAAAGTATTCCATAAATATCAGTTGAAGAAAATAATAAAATGAAATTTGAAAATGTATTTTCCAAACCAAACTTATTCCAATACTTCCAACAGACTTACAAACAATCTTCAAACACACTGGCCTAGTAAACAAAATACAGGCTTACCATCCCAAATTTATCATCTACCACCCTTTAATATACTCCATTGCTCTGGTGTTACAAAATTACTGTTTTTCACTTAACCTGTCAATCTATGTTATAACAACACAATTTCACACACGCTGTTAATTTGATCTTTTCACTCATATTTGAACGAACCATAAACTTACTTACACTTCAAAAAATGCAGCTCAATTCTTGCTTGATCACCATGCACCCTCAGTTGTCATGCATATATATATATATATATATATTTTTTTTTTTTTTTTGTATGTGTGCTCCAGTAACGTACTTCATCAAAGCATTTAAATCACTGAATGGTAGTTTCTGTCCTATTTTTCTGCCTTCTTTTGGTTAAGGACCATTTATTATTTATATTTTCACCTCTAGTTCATAACTGAGTACCTCTTACAGATAGACAATCAATACATATTTGTTAAAAAAGTGAATGCTGAACCCTAATGCCAAACCTTTCATCTCTTCTTTACTTCGTTTAGTATTGCAGTTTGTTTCACTATTCATTCTTTAAAACTCAGTTTTCATCTCCTCCAGGAGAAATGGTCTATTTTCCTTCTTGGAATTCAATAATCTCTTTGCTCGTATCCCACATAATGTTTGTCATTATTAAAACATTTAAATCAATCTGATTTGTTATAGAAATGACTATTTATTTTTCTATCTCCCCAAGTGAACTATAAGCCCATTAACAACAAAATCCAGGGGTGCCTGGGCGGCTCAGTCGATTAAGTGTCCGACTTCGGCTCAGGTCATGATCTCACAGTTTATGGGTTCAAGTCCTAGATCAGACTCTGTGCTGACAGCTCAGAGCCTGGAGCCTGCTTTCGATTCTGTGTCTTCCTCTCTCTCCATTCCTCCCCTGCCCATGCTTTGTCTCTCTTTCTCTTTCAAAAATAGATTTAAAAAAAAGATATTAAGAAAATTTAAAAAAAAACAAAATCCATGTGTTACCTTTCACTAGATATGCTATAATAATTATATTAAGAACAATTAAGGAAAAAGCAGGATTACAATGAGCAATAGTCAGATATTATTACAGAAACTAACTATTGGAGTCGATCGAAGAAGTGAACTCTTTAAGGGAAGGATCTTCACGGAGAATAAAGACAACATTCTACTGTACAATAAAGTACAGAATCAGCTGCCTTGTACAAAATGCTGTGCAGATATAACTTGACCGAACAATCTTTGGGGTCAGGCCGTGAAGACGTTTCTTGTACATTTTACATATAATCATCTTTTTGATAATTTTTAGTTAAGTACAAATTGTGAAAGGTTGTTATTATTGCTTATGAAATTGCTTCTCACATTTCAACAGTGATTCACACTTTGTAAATTGTGTTTGCATACATTATCTAATTTTAATAATAATATTATTCTGTAAAGTAGGAATTATCATCTCTGAATTATAGGAGAAGAAACTGAGGTTGAGCAAACTCCAACCATTTTCCTAAGCTCTAGTACAGCTTCCATTACCACAGAAATGAGTAATTGTATAACCATAAGCATGGCAATAAAGGCAGAGAAGGGGGAAGAAAGTATTGATTTATGATCTGATCTGTTTTTTTTTCTTTGTTTTTTTGTTTTGTTTTGTTTTGTTTTGTTTTGTTTTGTGGGGCAGCTACTAGGAAAGCTTATCTTGGTGTATAAGCTAACTAGAGATGTTATGATTCTGAAGCATGTCTAAGAAATAGCAAATAAAAGTAAAGTAATTCAAATTTCCAACATCAAAGAAGTTTTCATTTCTCACCTATAAAACTAACAAATGTATTTTTTTGAAAAATCAATAGAAAGATGACATAAGGTTAGTTATTTAAGCTGTATTTAGCAAATGAACAAAGAGGAGTACAAGAGAAAAGGAGACAAACCGAGAAACAGACTCTTAAACTATAGAGAAAGACTGATGGTTACCAGAGGGTAGGAGAGTAGGGAAATGGTTAAATATGTAATGGGGATTAAAAAGTGCACTTGTTGTGATGTGTGTTCTATGGAGGTGTGGAATCACTATAGTGTATACCTGAAAATAATATTACAATGTATGTTAACTACCTGGAATTTAAATAAAATCTTAAAGGGAGAGGGAGATGCCAAGTGGATAAAGTATAAAATGCAGAATCTGACATTTTTATTACCATATTTGGTTTTGCAATTTGGAACATTAATCATAACTCAGCAGATTCCCCAGTCTTTGTGTGCATCCAATGTTGGGAGTTGTTAAGTTCTAAAATCAAAGCAGGTCTCCTGGACCTGGGCCCAAATTAGGACATGGTTAGTTGATTTACAACAGTGTACTCAGAGCAGGAGCAAGGAGAGGAAGTTTAGGTGACAATGTTAATTTATTGCCTCATGTGAAAGTGTCTCAAGTATAATTTGGAGGAAAGAGTAGTGTTGGTAAGCCTGGCAGTGAAAAGTAAAATGAAGTGATTGGTGAGTCTGACAATTCAGTTTTTTGTCATTCCAGATCCAGTGCTGATTCTATTCTACCCCGTCACCACAACAGTTATTTTCAGATATTCACTAAATATTAATTGTTGAGTGAATTATATCCCGTAAAATATCATGTTCTCATGACCTCCCTACATTTTTAAGAATATATTCTTTTTTTTCATTCTCCCAGTTTTGAAACCTTAACATCCTCTATAAAATAAATTATATAATATTTGAATTCACTAGCTATAGTTAATGAGGCATTCTATATATACTCACTATCTCTCAAATTCTTTATTCAATTATATATCATGCATTATGTATAATTCTTCGTTATCACTGAATGAAGTTCAAGGCCCTCATTATTGCATGTGTGATCAATAGCAGTGATATTCTACATATTATTCCTATTTCTAAATTAGCAGATATCCTAAAGATCTTGGTCAAACTTTCTACAGCACAATGTTGATCATAAAATTTCCCACTAGAACACCTTTAAAGACCCCATGTTGAATGTGTAACAAGTACCAAAAAGAACTTTATAAAGATTGTATTCTCACTAATTTTCATGTCTTAGTAGGGGAGTAATATTATTTTCTTTTTGTTGACTTTTAAAAATGTCAGGTTAAATTTAGAACTTCAAAAAAAAAGGGGGGGTGTCTGGGTGGCTCAGTTGGTCGAGTGCCCATCTCTTGATTTTGGTTCAGGCCATGATCCCAGGGTCATGGGATTGAGCCCCACTTCAGGCTCCATGCTAAGCTTGGATTCTGCTTGAGATTCTCTCTCCCTCTCTCTCTCTGTATCTGTCTCTCCCTCCCTCTGCCCCTACCCCACTAATGTTGTCTCTCTTCTCTTTCTCTAAGAAAAAAAAAAAAAGGAACAAAACAAAACAAAAAAAAAAGAAATTCAAAATAGAAGAAATAAGGCAGGAAGAAAAAGAAAAAAGGGAGAAAGAAAGAAAGAAAGAAAGAAACAAAGAAAGAAAGAAAGAAAAACTTATTTTAATCCACACTTTTTTTTCCTCATTTTCAAGTCTGATACCACTGGAATACATACACTGCACCAAAGAAAGAGCAGTGATTCTATTGACTAGTCATTTATTCCATTCACCCACATTAACATGTTTCAAAAACACGTATGCATAGTTTGGTTAGACTTATCACTCCCACATTGCCTCTGCCTCACCAGTCAACCCATATTTAATAAGAAAATAGATTACTAATTAATTTATATAAATTGCAACATAAAAAAAATTTATGAAAATCAAGGGACTTTGAAAATAAATGGTTTATTTTAGAACATGCTCAAAACGATGGTTACCGATGTTCAAAAGTACTGTTACATAGCTCTGAAGAAATGAGAAACATTCCTATAGAAATGTTTCTTATAGAAATCCTGACTGAAAGTTTGATTCCATTCTTAAGCCAATACAAAGTCTCTTTAGAACAACATATACCTGAATCATTATATAGACAGGGTATTTTCTGGGAATGAATTGTGAGTAAGCATAAATTGGTTTAGAATATATAAAAGTCTTGGGATGGAACTCTAGACGTTACAAAGATCTTAGTCATATCAACTAATTTTAATTTTTATATTGTTAATTTCTAAGTATTCCTGCAAAAGTACTAGACATGAGTCACATTTCTAAAAATATATTTTCAGTTTTGTTGTCATTTTCTTCCAGTAACAGAAATAAAGTTGGACTATTTGGATAATTTAGAAAATATAATGAAACAGTAATCTAATGACCTGTAAAGTTCAGTAAATGTTCTGATGCATCTTTTTACTACCAGTAAATAATACATAGTAAGCTAATTTCCATTACAGTTAATTTTTAGTTTGAATAAAATATTAATTTAATAATTAACTTGTATATAATAATGCAAAAAGGGAAATATAGTTGAATTTATATATTTATTACAGAGATTATTTTTAAAAAGGATCTAAAAAGTTTCAAAATGAAATACAAATTTAAGGAGTAAAATATGACCGAATTAAAAATTAGTAAAACAAAGAAATAGTTGAAAATGCTATATGGAATCCTAAAAGAATATTAAGATGCATTCCATTTGTTTTCAAGTTAATAGGAAGTTTCTATACCAATTAATAAGATACTATGTTCTTTCAAAATATATTTTATTAAACTGAAGTCATATATTTTTCTTAAAAAATAAAACTTTTTCATATTATCATTTTTAAAGTTTTTGTTTGTTTTTCATTTGTTTTGGGAGATAGGGAGCAAGTGGGGGAGGGGAGGAGAAAGGGGGGAGACATAACCTTAAGCAGGCTCCACATGACAGCACAGAGCTGAGTGCTGGGCTTGGACTCACAAACCACAAGATCATGACCTGAGCCGAAATCAAGAGACAAGACACTAAACCAACTGAACCACCCAGGAGCCCCCATATTGCCATTTTTAAGTAATTCATACCTTTACCTCTTCAATTCAATGCTTCCTAAAAATATGCAGTTCATTATATGAAGGAAATTGATTTCATAATCACTTTCATAATAACAACAACACTTCTAAACACCAATCTGTCACTACAATTCCGTTTAGTGTCTTTTGAGTATTCTGAGGGGAAATGAAAGCTGAAGGTTCTAAAAAAGTCCAACAGAATCCCTGAACATAAAGAGTGTGCATTTTATCTTCCAACATCATCATGATATTCATGCCTTATCCCCAAGATCCAGCATTTATAAAATTGTATGGCTCTCACTGGCCACATAATAAAATTCAGACTCCCAAGAAAACACTTTATGAGTGGTCACGGCTAACTCTTTCCAGTCTAATCTCTACTTAATGACCCATTAACAAAGAAACAAGACTGAAACAAATGAAATAATTGGCAAAAGTACATGACAATATAAAATATATTTACTTAATGCATTGTGATGTACAAAGTCCAACTGCTAATACGCTGTTAATAGGCTAGAGTAATCAGAAGGTTTTTGGAGAAAATATTAAAAAATATTTTGAAGGTAAACTGGATATCAACTAATTTATGGGAGAGAGAACACCATTTCTGTGAGGACACTTTAAAGAGGGGATAATTATGATGTGAATGTTATAAAATATTTACATCAGTCTGAATAAATAAGTTGTATTAATACTTAAAAGTAACCCAAATTAGAGTTTGATAAGTAGAGAGACACCAGACTGTGGAAAACTCTGAAATTAATTTAGAACAGACTTGATTGGTTTCAGAAGTGGGACTGCAAAAAATAAATTATACACTGTCCTTCTCCCAAGTCTAATTGCATGATGTAAGATTTTTCTCCTTCATCATTCATTTGAAATTATGTATTGAACTTCTGAACTTCTTTGTTAAATGTCTGGCATAGTTAAAGCATTACCCAATTTGGGGAAGATAAAATTCATGTGCCATAAACATAAATGTCTTAAGGAAAAACCATCATCAATCATTTCTTCAACAAATGTTTATTGAGCAACTTTCATGTACTGGGCACAGTTTTCAACATAGTCAGACATAAAACAATGAATCCAGGGAACCAGGGCAAACTAGAGAATTCTTGCTTTGCTTAAATGCTTTCTGTTTGGGGCGCCTGGGTGGTGCAGTCGGTTAAGCGTCCGACTTCAGCCAGGTCACGATCTCGCGGTCCGTGAGTTCGAGCCCCGCGTCAGGCTCTGGGCTGATGGCTCAGAGCCTGGAGCCTGTTTCCGATTCTGTGTCTCCCTCTCTCTCTGCCCCTCCCCCGTTCATGCTCTGTCTCTCTGTGTCCCAAAAACAAATAAAAAACGTTGAAAAAAAATTAAAAAAAATAAATGCTTTCTGTTCATTTATTTATTTTAATCAAGCAGTCAGAGAACACAAATCTGATACTTCCCCCATTGACCTACCCTGACTCCTACCTCCTGAGCTGAGCCTTCCTAGCAGGGCAACCTGACTTTTTCAGACATTCTGAGAGGATCTCAGATAGTATAGAAAAATGATCATTATTGGGTTTGTTTCTTTCAGAGCACCCTCGGGTTTAGAGGACGTTAATACTGGTTTCTGGAAATACAGCACTGAAAAAAGTTTGAAGTACAAACAGCTAATCCCTTTGCTATTTTATCTTCCCCAAAATATTGCCATCTGTCAGTGGCCTAGTGAAAAGCAAAGCTAATTTACACCTCTCTGAAATTTCTTTAACATCAACAAGTCCTCTTTCCACACAACTGCTGGGATTCTGCCTTAGTTATAGAAACAGTGAGTCTTTGAAAAGTGATCAGAAGAATTCAGTTACTTTTCATTTCTGTAGAAATTAGAGGCCAGCAAGATGAGAAGAGTGTGAAGGAAATAAACATATTATGATGCATTTTTCCCTTTTAGCTGTATTTGTTCATGAAAGTGGTTTAAGTTACTCAAATGTGTCACCAGTTAAACATAACTCATTAGAAGAAGATATTTCTTTTTAATTTAAAGTTTACTTATTTATTTTTGAGAGAGAGAGAGAGAGAGAGAGAGCACTCATGGGAAGGGCAGAGAGAGAGAGAGAGAGAGAGGGAGAGAGAGAAGAGAATCTCAAGCAGGCTCTGTGCTGTCAGTGCACAGCCTGATGCAAGGATCAATCTCATGAACCGTGAGATCATGACCTGAGCCAAAATTAAGATTTGGATGCTTAACTGACTGAGCTGCTCAGGTGCCCAAAGAAAATATCTATTGATAGTAATATTAGAAATCTACAGAAGTTATTTCACTCAAAATGAAGCCAAAGACACTTGCTTATATTTTGTTTTGTTAAGGTGAGATGATGTAGTTTTGTGTGCAAGATCTGTTGTATGTGAACCTATTTTATCAAAAGAAGACCTAAAACTAATTAGCATTGTTGTTTATATAAACATAATTGTTGAATAAGCTCATGTATGATTTCACATGTGGGAAAAATACATATATTGAGTCAACGTTTTACCAAAATATGTCATAGATTTTTTTCCAAACATAGCTAAAGAACATTTTCATCAAAATGAAAAACAAATCTAGTGTATTAATTTAGAATAGGTCAATATAATTTGTGATTCATAAACATTAGTAAGGTTCACAATATCAAAATATTAAGAGTCAGGAAATATTTTAATAAATATTAAAATAATAAAAATATTTTGCCTTTTATTTCTTCATTTAAAGAAATGAAATGACATATTGCTAGTTATTAGTTAGTAACACATATGGAAATAAAATCGTTGTTCTTATATTTTACTATCCAAGCACCCATTAAACTCCTATCTCACTTGTAAGGCTTATTATTTCTGAATTTGTTACACTAGATAGGTTAATTGACTTGCTCAACGTTTGATGATTCTTTCATTGTATTGGTAGCAGTGGACTGAATCTCACTCACCTACTAGGAACCTCAACCTAACACTTTTCCGCTGTATATTTGGACTGATACCCATGCTTATACTTTCTCCATACAATAGACATTGTTCCAACATACTTAATATACTTAATATATTTCTCTTTGTACTAGTCATAAATTGTTTTACCAAAACAGTGGAAAACTCAGTAGAGGAACTGGAAATCAGTTAGTGGCAGCTGAGTATGTGAATTGCCACTCATGATTGTGCCGCTATTTAACTTATAGTAGGAAATTCATTTATTTAAAAAATACTTCATTTTAAGGAGACACTGGGCTTCGAGACTGGCCCCAGAATACCTGAACCAACATGGACTTTTAAGGAGACACCTAGGTTTGGGTAGGGCTGCATTGTCATTTTGCTAGAGAATGCATGTTCTCTTGCAGTATGCATGGGCTTCAATACCAGGCCATGTGCCTAGCAGATATGGCAATGTGCTAGCGGGCAAGGAGATGGAGCTCTATCTGAGGAAAATGAAAGCTCAGAGAGGCAAATAAATCTTCCTCCCTCTTACATTGGGTCATGTAATAAAGGTGTTTACTGTTCAAAAAATTAAATTAAAATTTTAATTTAATTAATTTAATTTAATTCTTAATTTTGGGTGAATCTTATAATTGCAAAATAACTTTTGCTAATGTTCAATGAACCACAGGTATGTACATATGCATACATAAATTACATTTAGACATATGTGCATGTGTTTAGGGACAATAAATCATATGTAATGCTAAAAATTTTACAGATATGGGATACTCATGACATCAATTTACTTTTTTAATCTCCTACACATAGTTGTGATGTTATGTTGCTATTGAGCGGAGAACAATGTGGCATTTATAATGTCAACAGTTTTAAAGTAACTTTCTCTTCATGAAGATTTGTAGAGATCTGTGCTTGCAAAAACTAGCAGAGAAATGCAGTCAGACCACAGACAGCTTTACCTTGTTCCTTCTTCAATCTTAGGAGAGGAAACCAACCATATTTATAAAGATAAGTCATACCAACCAGTAGAAGTATGATCCTTTTTCTTTTCCTGTTGGTTTAGTTTCACAAGAAAGTCAAAATGGCCAGTGGAAAGTTTCTGCCTACAATTGACCAAGTCCATGATCTTTTTTCCTGCTTGAAAGACTCCTTTCTCAGGAATTTCAAACCCACCCAGTATAAAAGATCAGAGATAAGAAGCAAAAATTCTTCAAATGAATTTTATGTAATATTAAAAGAGGTGAGCCCCACTTCTTATTTTTGATCCCATGTCTGTGAATTCAGTAAAGAGAGACGGCAATACAATTTAGTGGCTGTGGTTTCAACAATATGTCAAATCTTATAGAAAAAGCCCCAAATCTTATAGGTCTGCCCTCTAGGCAGGTACCATAACTCATCCTTTAGCTGGCCATCTCTCATTTAATCAAGCCAGTTACATCCAAATGATGGGATTCATGGCAATAATAGTATATTCTTTGTGCAGGAACCAAAGGTCACAGTTCCTTTCTTCTAAAATAGGCTCTGTTTGAATGTTGAGAAGCCTAATCTGGGTTGACGATATTGTAAAATTAATTTGTATAATACATTATTCAAGAGGATAAAGGGCAGGCGGGGTAGAGGGAAAGCAAGCTTCACAAAGTTGTCTCAGCTGCAATGTAGTTTCAGTTGATCACACTGAGAGGATTTGAAATGAAAACATAAGCTTAGAGTTTGTTCCATCTCGAGACAAGGACATAGTCCATTGTACTCCATTTCAGTCCAACACTGGTTGCTGAGTTCATTTCTTTAGATAATGGTATAGGTGTAAGTTATAAGCATCCAATTTCAATAGCTGCTGGGTTATGGTGCACTGTCTCAGTAAAAGAATGTCTCATTTGGCATGGAAATAGAAACACGCAACAGAGTCAATTTTGTGTGGGATATCATGGTGCTGTATAAAGAATATTGAATTCCAAAGGTGCCTGAATGGCTCAGTTGGTTAAGCGTTCGACTCCTGATTTTGGCTCGGCTCATGATCTCATAGTCGTGAGACTGAACCCTGTGTTGAGTTCTGTGCTGACAGCATAGAGCCTGCTTGGGAATTCTCTCTCTTCCTTTGTCTCTGCCTCTCCTCGATGTGTACTCTCTCTCTCAAAATAAATAAATAAATAAATAAATAAATAAACAAACATTTTTAAAAAGGAATATTGAAGTCCAATCATATTAACACTGACTGGCATTAAGAGCAATCCATATCTGAAATATTTTCTTTCCCTGTGAGGACAAAGTGCTCAACCTCCATGATGGGAAGGATCCAATATAATTAGCCAGTCATCACAGAACTGATTGGATACCCAGGAATTGCTACTATGTGACAGGGTCAGCGTTGTGTTCACAGTAATGATTATGGGCAGATCATGGTGAAAACAGACTATATTGTTTTGTCTCCTGCCATGGAGACTTTTTTCAAAAACCAATTATTGACAGATTCCTTTCATATAGAAACTTTCTGGTTGGCATTTTATGTGGTATACAGGTGTCTCACACTCTTCTAAGTACTATCCCTACACTTCTTTAGATTTCCTTGGATGAACGTGTCAATGTTATTCAATGTAAATCTTTCCAAATCTTGCCCACCTGTTAGCCACTGTCCATGGGTCCATCAGATTCATATTTTAGACCATCTCTCCTTTCATGAGAAATGTACAACCAAACCTATTGCCTCATATTCTCACCTTTGGATAGTGAGTTTATAAGGTAGCAGCCATTTATTTTTGACTTGTGTTAGGATATTTTTCAGGTCCATCCATGAACAGAACAGCAACTTTACTCTTCAAGGAATTGGTCAGAGGGAACTTACTATAATTCTTGGGTTTAAGAAGAGGTCTAACAAGAGAAGATGCCAAGGATTGTGAGTCATGTTTAACTTACTTTGATCTTCTGGTCATGTTCAGGACCAGTTTGTATAAACCTCTTCTCTTTTATAATACTACTCAACATCTCAATTTTATTAGAAATTGAATATGCCCTATTTATTATTCTATCATTCAGTGCATGGCATGATAATCAATGCTTATATGCTCAAAAATTATTACAAGATTTTAAAATGGAACGCATCAAAATTGTATAATAATTAGCCAAAATATTATAAAATTATTTCCTTTTGTTCTCCAGTGTTAATTTTATTTTATTATTCTTAAATAATTATTTCTAAAATAATTAAAATTATTAATTATTTAATTAATAATAATTAAAATAATTATTTTAAAAAAATTTAAATTTTATTATTAAATTTTTTTAATGTTTATTTATTTATTTCCAGAATGCATGATCAGCAGAGGGGCAGAGAGAGGAGAGATAGAATCCCAAGCAGACTCCACACTGAGCTCAATCACTGGAGCCTTGATCTCATAAACACGAGATCAAGACCTGAGCAGATATCAAGAGTTGGACGCCTAACCAACTGAGATGCGAGGTGCCCCACTCCAGTGTTGATTTTCAAAAGGTAAAATTAGCCACTGTAATGAAAAAAAAACTCTGAAATATCAGTAGTTTAATAGAGATCTTTCTTGTTTATGTGACTTAAAAAGAAATGGCTACAAATAATGTACATCAATTTCTCTCCTCTTCTATTAGCTGGAAATTAGTTCCATAGGTACTCCTAACTGCAAGTGATGATTGACAGTTGTGGTAAAGTAATTAGTGATAGTAAATATCAAAGCACACAGAAAATATAATATTTCTATTCTTTAAACTATATTTGAGTTATTGAAAAGATGAAGTTATTTTAAAAGATAAAAAAAATAAATAAAACGAAGAAAGAAATAGGATGTAATTAAACATTTTGAAACATGGTCAAGATTGCTAAAGTTTTCATCAAAGTCATTTTTCTCTTACCAGGAACTCAGTTAGATTATCATTGTTGTATAGATGGGACAAAAATGGACCCCTATGTATTGACCTAAAATGGGCCCCATGATATTTCATTTTATTCAAAAGCCTAGGATCATTAGCTCAAAGCCTACTAGCACTAGGACTTTGGTTTAATCAAGGAGGAAACAGGATTATAAGAGACAATAACATACAACAAGCTTTACTGGGCATCATTTAGACAGGATTGCATGAGAGGGAAAGTCCCTTTCATCACGAAATCTTCCATGAAGCTGCATAAGGCCACCTACAAGGGGAATAGAAGTTTTAGCAGAGAGAAACAAACAGAGATAGACCTCATTTGTCTCAGCAGCAAGGTGGGGATTCTCTGGGTAATAGAGTTCCATAGAGTAGTAGAAGTTTAAAGTATTTTATACCTATAGAGTTTGACTTATGATTAGCAAATGTTGGATGTAGTTTGTAAGGTATGCAAAGTAGTTCCAGTCTAAATAACTAAAAATATGTCTAGTTGTAATATATTTAAATAAATTAAATGAAAAATTTCAGTTTGGTGTTGGTTGGTTCAGAGCAATGTGACTAAATACTTAGGATTGGGAATACAGTACCATAAGTGTATGTCTGACTTTCAAGAAATGATTAGAGTGTTTTCCAAAGTAGTTGTATAATTTTACATTTCCACTAGTAGCTTATGAGAATTCCTGTTCCTCCACATCCTCACCAACACTGCATATTATTGGAGGTTTTAATTTTAGTCATTTTAAAAGATTTGGTTTATAAATATTTTCTCATAAATTGTGACTTTTCATTCCTTTATAGTTTATAAATATTTTCTTTTAGATTGTGACTTTTCTTTTCATTCCTTTATAGTTTCTTTTTGAGAATGAATAAATTTTTCTTAAGCCCAAGTTATCATTTTTAAAATTGGGTTGATTTTGCTTCGGCTGTCATACTAAGAAATTTTTGTTTAACCTCTCTTATGTTTTCTTCTAAACATTTGGCGGGTCTGGTTTTATAATTAGTTCTATGATCCTTTTAATTACTTTTATATATGTTGTGAAGGACAACTATAAATATTTTAAAATTACTAGTCGTAGCAAATAATTATATTTTATTATTATAATAAAGAATAAAAATGGTTTTTTGCTTTCATTTGTCAATGTCCATCATTCTTTAAATATTTCTGTATATCTACAATAAACAAATATTTACTGAGCTAAACTTATTTCTCTAGGGGATAAAATGTTAAGCAGGATGCAACATCAAATATACAATTACAGATGGTGATGGGAGCTGAAAAAGTAAAGTACATGGAGTAACGGAAGGGAAAAACAGCAGGACCTGGACGGATGTGGAGAGGCAGCTGTTGAGTTTGTGAGCCACAAAATCTTTATCTTTGAAAAGAGATCTGAAAGGTAAGGAAGACTTCAATCTCTCTCTCTCTCTCCACCTCCTCTCCGAACACACCATCTGTGTGTGTGTGTGTGTGTGTGTGTGTGTGTGTGTGTGCGTGTCTATTGCAGGGCACTGTGTATCAAGGAGTCCAACATTCATTCTAACATATTGAAAATCCCTAGGGGTGGGAGAAAACAAGGGAAGTTCAATGTAGTCAGAAAAAAGAGTGCTGGAATGCGTAATGCCATGATAGGTAGGCATTGTAACATGGCGTTTCTATTATTCAGAACCTTTTATGGACACTACCAAAGGTCTTCAAGAATCCTTTCAAGAGAGAAATTTTTACAACATTAAATTTTAATTTTAAAATGATTACCTAGATGCAATGTGAACAGAGTATGGATGGAACAGAAGAGCATGTAGGGAAATAAATTAATATAACTACTGAACACAGGAAATTAAAATTGCATGGATATTTATGAGGTGGATTAGACAGAGCTTGGCAAGAAATTGGAAGAGTTCAGGAAAAAGGAAGCACCAAAGATGATTTCATATTTTCTAGCTTACAAAATTGTCATTTATTAAAATAAATAATAGTGTAAGTGGATCAGCAAAGTTTGTCTTTTAAAACATTGATCTTGTAGGGTTTCTGTAATACTTTTAGTAAAGAAAGAAAAATCCTGGTAACAGGGTTAATTTTTACTAAAGCACACATCACATAAACTCTCTGGAAATGTACAATCTTTCTTAAAATTTGTTTTTATGTTTATTTTTTTTGAGAGAGAGAGACAAAGTATGAACAGAAGAGGGGCAGAGAGAGAGGGGGACACAGAATCGAAGCAGGGTCCAGCTGTCAGCACAGAGCCCGAGGCAGGGCTGGAAACCACCAACTGTAAGATCATGACCTCAGCCGAAGTCCGACATTCAACCGACTGAGCCACCCAGGCGCCCCTGGAAATATACAGTCTTAAGCATCCATTTCCACATGATATATAGGGAGATACATAGATAGATAATTTAAATAGAATTAGCTAGTTTCATTCCTGTTTATCCTTAGGGCTAACTAAAACAAAATCAGAAGGCTGCTAATTTGAGTTATTTTCACAAAAGAAGGAATGGACACTTACCATTTAAGAAGCATTAAAAAGTCATGTTTATTTTAAGCCTGTTGAATTTAATATCTAAAATATTGGAATAAGTATAATGGTTTTTTATTTCTTCTCATTAGAAATCATGACACCCAGTACATCAGTCCGTCACATTTACTGCCTATTGCCCACCTGTTCTGGAGAACAATTGCCAAATAATAGGATCTATGATGAAAAGCAACTGCGATGACATACCAAGAAAATCGGATTATTTGGTGTTGTCTCTTTTAAAAAGAGAAAAACTGATAGCTCACAGAAGTGTCTAGAAGTTTCACAGAGAAGAAACTTTCTACTAAACAACTAATCTTCATGATGGCTTTTTTTTAACCTGGATTCTATCAGAGATCCATCTCAAAAGTTAAATGTGTATAGCTATTCAACCTATCTAAAGAAATTTAACACTATGCTCTTCATTTAAATTGCATTTGTACAAGATGATCCAATAAAATGTCAGATTGTACTTGGTGACACTGATTTCTTTTCAAGGATATCTTTTTGCTGATTACAAATATAATGCATCTTTACAGGACAGATTTTTAACTTTCAGAGGAGAAAATAGAGAATATTCATATGTCTACAGAGTTAGCCACAACAATAAGTTTGGTATAGCTTTAAAAACTTGTAAGCATGACATTTTATAGTTGCTGTCACCTTGATTTGTTATTAAACTAGTCAACAAGTTGTTAAAAGGAATTATTTAAGATCTCATACAGAAGAAGGTGGTCTTAGCTCCCAATGTTTCTTAACTTTCATCTTCATGAATATGGGGCTACAATTCAATAAGTTTAGTAATCCATTTAGAGTGAATATACCAGGCAGAGATGCCCAATACCCTCAGCTTCAGTGCCTTGAATTTTTTAGTGTTAGAGAACAGCCAAGGCTGGACCAGTTAAAGGATATTAATTTATGTCCTAATTATGTAGTTTTCCATTCTGTTTCTTACTATATTGTCAGATTCATTAGGTATTTTGGTATATATTACCATTTATAAGAAGGAATATACACTTGGTTGCCTCTTGTTCCTAGCATAGAGCTCCTAAACCTCGAAATTTCCAGTGGTGAGAGCTATGCTATGTTTTGTTACGTTAATGAAAACTTTTAGAAAGTATCTAGAGATCAATCTGGTTGTCAGTAGAACCGATTTATGATTAGTGGGTTGAAACTTTCGTCCCTGACTTTCAGAGAGGGGAGAGGGCTGAGTCAATCACCAACAGCCAATAATGTAATCAGTCATGGCTTTGTAATGAAGTATCCATAAAAACCCAAAAGGATGGGTTTGGAGAGTTTCCAAGTTGGTGAACCAGAATGCTTCCACCTGCCACTATGCCAGGCCCAGACTCCACAGGGAGAGAAGCTTCTTGGCTCAGGATCTTGCCCTCTGTCTTTTCACCTGACTGCTGGTTTGTGTCCTTGAATATCCTTTGTAAAAAAATAAAAGTCGTGTGGACTCTCCAGCAAATCAATAGAATACAAGGACTGGGTTATGAAAACCTCTGATTTATACCTAGTCTGTCAGAAACACAGCCTGGACTTAAGTTTTGTTAATGGAGGGTGATATTATTGGACTGAACTCTTAACCTATGGCATCTAATGGTATTTCTGGGTGGATAGTGTCAGCATTGAGTTGGATTGTAGGACATATGACTGCTATCAGAGAACTGCTTTGTGTTGGGACAAACCCCACACACTGGAATTGGGTGCAAAATCCTTGTGCAGTAAGCTTGACTATAGCCTGCCACATTCAGCAGGATCTATCATTTACAGACTTTCCACTGTATATACATGGTGTAAAATATAACATATACATGTTACATATCTCTTTATGCAAAGACATATATATATAAATACTATATATTCAATCATATATATGCATGTATATCAATATCTTTTATCTATCTATAATTATTAAAGTCTTTCTCTACACTTTGCTTCAATTATACTTTGATAGCAGCCCAAATGACTCATCCACTACAGAATCAGAAAATATGAGCAGCAAAGACTTGAAAACAATTCCACTTCATTAATGTGAGTATAAGGAAAAAGAGACATAGCTAAAAAAGTGCCATTGCAAGGTGAGCTACCTCAGTCCTAAACGAGAGAAAGAGGGGGAGAGTGGAGCATGGAGAGAGAAGCAAAAAGGTGGGGGGAGAGGGAGAGGGAGAGAGAGAGAGAGAGAGAGAGAGAGTGAGTCAGTACCACCTGACTCTTTGCTGCTTGGAAAAGACCAAGAGTTGACAGTAACTACCTTGGTTGCCCTTAAGTGAGGTGCACCTATGCCTTAACTCTTATTTTCCCTCTGACCTTCACAAAACTCTTAGTATAATAGGTCACTGTGTTCTTGGAATGATGTCAATAGCATGAGGTGAAAGTTCCCACATCTAAAGATGAGACAGCGAACCAGCACATAATGTCTTAAGTTTGAAAAAACCTATAAGCCATCAGGCCTATTTATACTGGTATTTTTATTTCTCTTTCCACATAACTTGATTCGAACGATGTTTCTCTACATCCAGATTTATGTTTCTTCTCTCATGTGCTAGTGTACTGTAAACTGTTTCTGTTTTGATTATTTTTTGGATATTTCTCTTTCACTGGTGGCATTAGCGGCATCCAAGGTTGGGGCCCTTCTCTCATGTCTCACTGGCCCTGCCTCTCCATCAGGCCACAGACACCATGTTTTATTGTGAACAAAAACACAGACTTTGTGGTCTAAAGTGATCCTACTTCTGCTTACTCTGTTATTTTCATTTGACTTGTTTCAGTTTTGTTGCTATCATAAATTAGGATGCAATAAACATGATTTACTTTCATCTTCATGCAAAGATCTCATTATTTGAAGGATACAGTTCAGATGTGAATTTATCGGGTCAAAAACATATTTTAAGATTATTAAAAATATGCTTATTTATATTATTTGTAATTTTATCACATACTATAATTATATACTAAACTATATTAATTAGTAATTTATACAATAAATTTTATGAAGAATACAAATAATTTTTTTCTATTCATACTTTCACAACATATATAATTATGATACCTATTATTTCTCCCTTTTTCTAAAGTAAACTATTTTTAGTAAAAATTAATATGCCTTGTAGTTATAGTTTTGCCCATTTAGTAAGATTTAGCATATACCCATAAGCTTGTTTCACATTGTCTTCTGGAGACTTTCTTTTTTTGCAAGTGTTCCATATTTATGGCATGGCTTTTTAGGAGCACTTTGCAAATTTAAAATTTCTGCTTCAATTTGTTATTTACTTTAAATTGTATGTGTATCAGTTTAAAATATTACAGTCAAATTGCTAAATCCTTTTTGGTTACATAGAGTCCTTTCTTATGTCATCATAATTAAAGTACATGTCTACTTTGAGTTTTACATTTAAATTATATTTTTCTTTCAAATTCTTTAGTTGTTGTTTTAGAACTGACTTTGCATTTTTACTTATGCTAAATATCACTTATGCTAAATAAATTTCCCAGAATTATTTATTTAATAAGCTATCCCTTTCTCATTAATTCAAAACATGAATTAATTTTATCGTGTAATACATTTCTGCTTATACTTTGAATTTCTTGTCATAATTTTTATTTCATATTATCTGTTGTTTTGCTTACATCACCAATTTAAGCTAAATGCTAATTTCAAGTAGTACAAAGTCTCTCAATTACTCAAAAAATCACATTTATTTTACTTTATTTTTGAGTTTAAAATTAATGTGTGTATGAATGTATATATTTATTTTATCATATATATGTATAACATATACATATATTTATATAGTGAATACGTTTAAAAGGGCTACATCAATGTTTTCCAAAAGTATAAATTGCAATTGAAAGTGCATTAATACCTCAAAATAATTTGAAAGTGTTCGGATTTTTGTCATATTGTCTTACAGATATTTTTCCATATATAGATATCTTGACTCTCATTTCTTAGTAAAGCTTTAAGTCTCATGCCCTACCCTCAAATATAGTTATGTATATTTCTTTTTACTTTATTTACAGTATATGTACATTAACTAGGAACATTCAGAGAGCACTACTCCTTGCGGTATTAACCCTTACATCCTTGCAATTTTAACAAACAAATCAATAACTAGAAAAGTAAAAAATAACAGACTTTGCTTCTCTCATTAAAGGAATTTCTGAGACTGGATTGCTATGGTTAGTAGTCAAAGACACTATCTAGCAAATAATGAAGTTAAACCCCTACAGGATTTGAAGATCAATTAAAGTCACAACGTAGTAGCTAAAAAATAAGTCTACAATCTGATACTAGGCTTTTATTTTTTAATCATCTTTGATCTCATTTAGGTCTTCAAATGCTTTTTCTGCCTTCCTCTCTGTTTCTTATTTGAGTAAATTATTTGAGTCAGCTTATACATAAAAAATCAAAGTGGATAATACAAACATTAATTAAAAGTATCTAAACAAGCAAAAAAGTTAAAAAAGTGAAATATACTAGGAAGTGATTATTAAACAAGCATATGCTGGGGCGCCTGGGTGGGTCAGTTGGTTAGGCGGCCGACTTCGGCTCAGGTCATGATCTTGCGGTCTGTGAGTTCGGGCCCCGCATCGGGCTCTGTGCTGACAGCTCGGAGCCTGGAGCCTGTTTCGCATTCTGTGTCTCTCTCTCTCTGCCCCTCCCCCATTCATGCTCTGTCTCTCTCTATCTCAAAAATAAATAAACGTTAAAAAAATTTTAAAAAAATAATAAACAAGCATATGCTGTGATTTCACTACATGTATTATGTAAATGCATTTGGGAAATTTCAGATGTGGCATGATATTTTGTATTTCAATTCTGACAAAATTAAATTGCTTTACATTTTAAATCTTGACATGCCTCATCAAAAAATATAGTACTTTTAGGAAATCTAAATCAAGTTCAAATGCTCATCACATTAAGGGGATAAGTCTGCTATAGCTCAGTTAAGGAATTGCCTGTATAAACATAACATATGAAAATTATAATAGCCCATGCAGGAACTCAACATGTATGATGTAATACATAGTTTTGTTATTAAAGACAAAACATTTTTGAAAAGTTGGTTTTATTTCTATTATTAAGTATCTATACTTCTTTCTTTACAATTTCAAACTACTTTTGTAGTCTGTGCCCACAAATTTTCATAAAAGCCAAAGAATTAGACTTACATTTAAAATTAAGGTTTTGAGAGAAAGAAACATGAAAAGAGTTAGTTCTGTGGAAAAGATTCTGTAATGATGGAAGAAATTCTTTTATAGCTCTGCTTACATTGGGCATTTGTAAAATTAACTTGAAGTATCCGTTTTTGGGGCATGCATGTATATGGATATGTGTGTATAATTTTTGTCCTGAGTTGAAATAAGAAGCCATTGTGCCAAAACAGAGAGAAAGCATGAAGAACTCCCTACTTAACAAATGATATAAGAGCACCTTTCTTCAATTTAGCTCCACAGTTGAGGTGACCGTCTCCATCAGAGTCAAAGGGTCAGAAGAACCATGGTGTAGCCTTAAATCTCATATATAATTCCAAACAAAAAAAAATTAATTATTAACCAAAAATTAGTCTAAGGGCAACTAACAAGTATCTGATTCTTTAGTGTTTCAATTTCAATAAAACCATCAGGTACCAAATTCATTAAGTTGTTTATGTGCCCTATATTTTGTTTACCATTGAATGTCAGTCTTATTCAAACTCCTGAAAACTTCCTAATTATATATCAAGGAGGTAACTGATAATAAAGATTCTTAAAAGCATTTGGCATTTGTGGTGTTTTGGTGACATCATTTAATATATAATATTATTGTTGCAAATAACTGTTCCTCTCCAGAGCTATAGAGCACATATTGGTATTTATTATGAAACATTTACCCAATCTGGCCCTTCACCAGAGTGGAGTGTAATCAACACATTTAATTTAAAAATAAAATTCATTGAAAAATCAAGTAAATATTGTGTTATTTTCATAGTATCTGTGGGCATCTACACTAGCTAAGTTTTCTAAGTGTGCATTTAATTACAAGACACAAAACAAATAAAAAATGAAAAATCATGTAAAATTGAGTAAGAAAATGCAAAAATCAAGGAATGGTGTAAAACATAAATTGGTAAGGATGAGATTCGTAAACTCTTAACAATGCTTTGGGGAGTGTGGTATTAAGCTATTTGGTACATTGTGTTGACAAGTTTTCACTACAGAGTGAAATCTTTTTACTTAGATTTTTTCCCTAAACTGTTCAGATTGTCCAGATAAAAAATTTCAATGAAGTTTGTTCTGTTTCTTTCTTTATTATTCGTATTTTGATTTTGATTTACTTATTTTTTTGAGTGAGAGAGTGAAAACAAGCAAGGGATAGAGGGAGAAGGAAGGAGAGAATCTTAAGCAGGCTCCATGGCCAGTGCCAAAACCTGATATAGGGACAGGGGGTTCAATCCCATGACCCTGGGATCATTACCTGGAAAGAAATCAAGAATCAGACGCTTAGGACGCCTGGGCGACTCAGTCGGTTAAATGTCTGACTCTTGGTTTCAGCTCGGGTCATTATCTCATGGTTCGTGAGTTCAAGCCCCGCATCTGACTCTGCAACATAATTATTCATTAGAATCAATGAAACATTTTCATTTTTTAAAAAAAATTTGAGTTAATTTCTAATCAACAAAATTTAGTAAGCCCTACAAAATACCAGAAACTCTGCTAGTTGCCAAGAATTGAAGACATAAGAAATTTCCCTCATTGTAAGCAAAAAGTTTTCTCTGCCAATTTTAAAAGCATACATTGTTATCATCTACTAAAACGATAGACATAACTAATAACTAACTAATTTGAAGCATTTGCATATACTTACAAAACGGTTTCATACTTCAGCATTTTAGTATTCAGTGATAAAAATGAGTATACATAAGGAGCCTGGGTAGCTCAGTCGGTTAAGTCTCTGACTCTTGATTTCAGCTCAGGTCATGATCTCACGGTTGGTGCGATCAAGCACCCTGTCCGGCTCTGTGCTGAATACAAGACCCTGCTTGGGATTCTCTCTCTGCCCCTCTCCTGCTAGTGCTCTCTCTCTTTCTCTCAATAAATAAATAAACTTAAAAAATGAGTATACAGAAAGTAAAATAAGTATAAATGTAGAATAAACACAGTAAAATTTGTCAGCACATTTCTGTTCCCTTTAGTTATTTATTTTGTTTACATTTTCTATATCCTGATAGGCCTCATACTTTATTTTTTATATTAAAGTAAAATCTGGATGTAGGATTGTATTAATAAAATAGTCAAATGTACACTATGTGTTTAAATACATGTGTTTTTATTAACATCTGAGACACTAATTTGTCTTAGGTAAATGCTTTAATAGGAAAAATAATTGTGAAAGTAAGTGCCAGGAAACTCTGTCAATGACAGGGCTGCTTGTGGGTTAAAATAAATAATTCTACTCCTCAAATGTTTTCTGTGCAGTTACCTAACTGAGGTAACAAATTGGTGTTATTCACATGTACTTTTCAACGTTTTTTTATTTATTTTTGGGACAGAGAGAGACAGAGCATGAACAGGGGAGGGGCAGAGAGAGAGGGAGGCACAGAATCGGAAACAGGCTCCAGGCTCCGAGCCATCAGCCCAGAGCCTGATGCGGGGCTCGAACTCACAGACCGCGAGATCGTGACCTGGCTGAAGTCGGACGCTCAACCGACTGCGCCACCCAGGCGCCCCTCACATGTACTTTAAGAGAGGCAACAAATTGTTTAATTTATTACTTCTTTAAAAAAAATTAACATGTATTCATTTTTGAGAGACAGACACAGTGTGAGCTGGGGAGGGGCAGAGCGAGAGGGAGACACAGAATCCAAAGCAGGCTCCAGGCTTCGAGCTCTGAGCTGTCAGCACAGAATCCCACGCAGGGCTCGAACCCACGGACCTGTCAGCTCATGACCTCAGCTGAAGTCAGACGCTTCACCGACTGAGCCACCCAGGAGCCCCAATTCATTACTTCCTAATATGCAAGTTCCTTTCAATATTTTCCTACTCTTCCAGTTTAACAAAATAAGAGTAATAGTAATAATAAACTGGAAAAAATTGTATTCACATACAATTCAAAGAACTTAGGGTAAATAAAAGTAAGTTATTAGCTGCAAAATTGCTGGTGTCTTCTTTTTATTACTTTAAAATATGCATCATTTATTCATTTCTTACACACAGAAATAAGAGAATGTATTCTTTTTTCTCCAGTCTTTACTGATATTACAGATTTGAGATAGATTTCATCGTAGCAAACTAACCAGAAAATCCTCCCATCATCTAATTTACTGAAGTTTTGCAGATGCTATGCTTTATTTTGTTATTTGATCAAAAATTAATGATAAACTATTATTATTTATTATGGAGTTTTAGTTTGCTATAATTATTTTCAGCATAAGCACATTCTTCTTCAACTTTATAGCATCTCAACAAATATTTAATGGTGGTCTTTGGGTAGGGATTGTTATATGCCTGTAACAGTTAAAATAATATGTGTGTATTATCTGTTTTTCAGACTCTTAAGCAACTTCTTAAACGACTTGTTTCACACATTTGGAAAGCAAGAGTTAACATTAAAGAAGATGTTAAAACAGAATTCAGGAAAGAAAATCTTATTTATTTATTTATTTACTTATTTATTTATTACTTATTTAATGTTTATTTTTAAGAGAGAGAGAGAGCGAGAGGGAGACACAGAATCCGAAGTAAGCTCCAGGCTCTGAGCTGTCAGCAAAGAGCCTGGTGCGGGGCTCTAACCCACAAACTGGGAGATCATGACCCAAGCCAAAGTCAGACCCCAAACTAATTGAACCACCCAGCCATCCCAGGAAAGAAAATAGTTTTAATAGAAGGTAGAACATCTACTGTTATAAGTGAAGTTTATGAACATGACAGTGTCATACCACAAATCACAACCTAACAAATAAACACAAAAGATAATTTGCATAGTAAAATTCAGAGTCCAAATGCATAAATTATTTACTTATTTTTTTTAAAGACAAAGGAGGGATCCTGGGTGTCTCAGTTGGTTGGGCGTCCAACTTTGGCTCAGGTCATGATTTTTCGGTCTGTGGGTTTGAGCCCGGCCTCGGGCTCTGTGTTGGAGGCTTGGAGCCTGGAACCCGCTTAAGTTTCTGTGTCTCCCTCTCTCTCTGCTATTCCCCCACTCGTGCTCTGTCTCTCTATTGCTCTTCCAAAAATAAATAAACATTAGAAAAAAAAAATTTAAAGGAGAGAGGGAAGGAAAACTATATTCTTAGAGTGAGGAGGACAGAAGGAAAAAATGCGATAAAGTAGTCTTGCAACTGAATTCAATAAACAATCCATTCAAAAATATATTTCTAAGTCCTTTCTCGATTAAAAGTACTTTAAAAAATATATTTACAGGGACATCTGGGTGGCTTAGTTGAGCCTCCTACTCTTGGTTTCAGCTAAGATCTTTGTCTCAGGCTTGGGATTGAGCCCTGCATTGGGCTCAGAGCTGAGCGTGGAGTCTGCTTGGGATTCTCTCTCCCTCTCTGCCCCTCTATCCCACTTGTGCTCTCTCTCTTTCTCTAAAATAGTAAATATATATATATATATGTATGTATGTGTATATATATACACATATATATGTACATAATTTATATGTATATATACATATATATGTATATAATATATATGTATATTTACATAATTTATACAATAGTTAGAAATTAAGAAATACCAAAATTCCAGTGCATATGAAATACTTTTACAAAAACGAATCAGTTGTATTTATATATGTGTGTATAAATATATATACTTATATACATACATATATGATCAAAATTTTTTACAAGTTTTTTAGCTCAGATTTATTGATGAACAATTTACATACTACAAAACTCATCCTTTTTAGTGTGTATTTCTATTTTTTAAAACAGAAGCTTCAGTCTAATGCTTTCCCAACTGAGCTATTTTGGTTGGTTTGTACTTTGTGATAAAAGTATATAGCATGTAATCACCACCACAGTTAAGACAGAGAGCAGGTTCATTGGCCCATCAAGTTTCTTCATGCCTCTGGTAGTCAATCCCCCCAAACTCAGTCACCTCAGCTCCTGAGAAACACTGATTTCTGTATGATCTTTTGTTTTTATAAGCTTTCTTTTTATCCTGATTTTATTATAAATTTTTTGAGGTGTGTAATAGTATTCCAAATTAAATCTAAGCACCAAAATGCTCTTTAAATATATGAAAGTTTGGGGTATCTGGGTGGCTCAGTCGTGAAGCATCTGACTTCAGCTCAGGTCATGATTTCACCGTATATGTGTTCCAGTCCCACATCAGGTGAGCCAGAGCCCCGCTTGGGGTGAGCTCAAGCCCTGCTGTGGGTGAGCCTGCTTCTCTCTCTGTCTCTGTCTCTGTCTCTGTCTCTCTCTCTTCCTCCCTCCCTGTGCCCCTCCTGGGATTCTCTTTCTCTGCCCCTCACTCACTTGCACCCTCTCTCTCTCTCAAGAAAAATATTTCTCTTTCTATATATAAAAGTTTTCCTCAGATTGTTGTTTTATGTTCACAATGTACATGTTTGTATGTGTTTCCTTTGACCAATTAGAGTAGTAAGTTGACATGCACCTAGAAATAATATTTTATCAGTTTCTTCCCTCATTTATGACCAAAAGTTTGAAAAGTCTCTCTTTTACAGATTAGAGATTTTCCTTTTCAGATCAAACATTTAAATATTGTTTGTTCATAAATTTTCTTTATTATTCTAATATTTTTCTTATTTTATTGTACTTCTTATGTCCCTTGTGAGTTCTTTGAGAATTTCCCAGTGCCCTTTTATTTTATAATTTTAATCATAATTATTTTTTCAAATATTATATTTGATAATGTTATTAAATAAGTTTTTTCTGAAAAATCCTTTCATAATTTTACATTACACTGGCAATTTTTTCTCAATATCAATAAAATTGAAATCTGGAATTAAACCGTTGAAAGCATAGAAAATCAGACACTTTCCAAATTTGATGGTTATGAAGTTGAAAATCTTCAATTTAAAGCTGATAAAACCGAGGCTCACAGAGGATGTTATTCTTGGATACCATAGATATAATTAACAAAGCATGTATGGTGGATTCATAATTTACATTTTTACATAAATTTACATACATTGGAGATAAGAGTGGAGTTTGTGTTAGGATATCCATGATCTAATACTTCCTTTCCCACAAACTATGTTAAACTTCTATGTGATTTAGACCCTATGTGATTTTTCCCCTCTGACAATAAATAGGTATCCCATTAGTCCCTCCTATTTCTAAAATATTTCCTTTATACAAATCCCTTGAATTTATTATATTAAAAGATAGCCGTGTGTATATGCACTTGCAGAGAGAGAGCTTATCAAGGTGACAAGATTTTTTTTTACCACAAACTTCTATGAAGCTACCTATATTTCTGACAAAGAAAACTTAAAGTTAACAGAATAAACTAAATATGAATGAAGTTCACTTAGTCTTATTTATATATCCTTAACTTATACGTTATAAAACTCTCAGCAATATGAACAATACAACAATGATTCAACAAATATGTAATAGTCATTGTTCTTGTATTTCCAGTGAGATTCCATTGGACACACTAATTATGAATTTAATTACCATTATACAATACTTCTTGTTAGCCATTACTATAATATCCATTACAGTTTATTTTCTGATGGATTTTTTGTTAATAATTTAGTTTGTCATGCTTCAAAGATTTTTGTCATGCCTGAACTTCTAGTGAACAATTATTTTAAGTAACATTTTTAAATACTGATGACAGACGCTAATAAATAACTTCTAAACATTTTTTCGCTTATTTAATGACACACACAGTAAACTTAACTCACACATACACACACAGAGACACACACAAAACACTGTAGCTTTCAAGGCATAAAAAGCACAGTGAAAACATTAATTATGATATGTAAAATCAACTCAAAACACTGCTATTATTATTCTCCTTGTGAAAAGTATCAAAATATGTTTTCGTATTAAATACAAAAACATGAAAGTTTAAAATACACACAGGAAGATTAATAGGAAACTTGTAGAAGGGAATTTTGATTAATTATTTGTTAATTAAACTGTAACCAATGCTAAATTATATCAATTTGATTTATTCAACAAATAGTAGAAATTGTTCATAAATCTCATATGTATATTTTATTTAATAAGAATTTGTATTGGTAGATTTTAAAGATAGTCAGTCAACAATATATTCTAAGAATAAAACCACTTTTTTTAAAAGAAATACTTCAAGTCATAATAGGATTGTTTTATGTGAGTACGCGTCTATCTGTGTGAAAATAAAAGGGAGGTTAAATTCAGAACTATTGGATCAACTTTCTATTTTGTAAGAAGCCTGTGGAATTCATCTGAGCATGTATCTGCCTCAGATGTCAAAGAAATATGAGAAATGGCATTTTAGCTCTATTTCTAGATAAAAAACAGAAATTCAAAGAAATGGAAATATATATCTTGATAGTGTTATAGGAATTGTATTTCCCAAAAAGTTTTGTTTGTTATCATTTTGAAGAAAACAAAAGAACTGATCTGATCTGTTTACTGAAATGAACTCCCTAAGAGGTTTTCCTTTAATCACTTTTATCCTTGGAAAAATAACAAAATGTTTGTATTCAAATTTGGACAAAAAAATCTCATAAGTCTATATTAAATGGGATTATATATAATTGCTTTTCACAAGGAAGCATATGATTTCACAAATAAGTTCATTTATTTTTAATGTTTATCTATTTATTTTGAGAGAGAGAGAAAGGAAGAGAGAGCACGAGCAGTGAAGGGACAGAGAGAGAGAGAATCCCAAGCAGGTTTCACACTGTCAATGCAGAGCCTGACATGGGGCTCGATCCCACAAACTGTGAGTTCATGACCTGAGCCAAAATCAAGAGTCAGACGCTTAACTGACTGAGCCACCCAGGTGCCCACAAATTCATCTTTAATTACAGTTGATTAAGTTAAATTTTTACTCTTAAAAGACAAAACCTGATATTCATTATTATTTTAATATTATATTTTCTGAATATATCTTTTGTATAAAACTTGTTGATATATGCAAACTTGTATACAAGAAAATTATATCTGATTAATAATATTTATATGTTTCATTAATTTGGGATATCCTTATGGTTTTTCCAAATACAGACATTTCTTCAAAGGAAAATAATTTATAGGCAATTTCCAAATTACCAGTGGTTGTTTTGAAACTATCATTTTAAAATCAGTTACTATCAAAGACAATACATTTTTCCATAAAAACAATATGTCTTTTAAATGTCAGGTTTGTGAAGTTTAATTACTTCTATACCCATGAAGCTGAATGTATCTAGAGTAATACATCCCCAAATGCTGGGTGATATCCCTCAAGTTCCTCTTACCAGCCTGAAGCAACTCATTAATGCTTCACCGTAATTACCCTACACTTCCTTTGTCCAAATCTCCCAAATGACTATTTTGCACATTCCACTGACTCCTCCAACGGAAATCCATTTTAACTTCCAGCTAACTAAGGCATCAAAGCATCACAACATCCAACTGCCAATGTCACTTTGCCATGGACAAGTTTATGGGCCACATTCATTATTAAAAAAGAAAGAAAGAAAGAAAGAAAGAAAGAAAGAAAGAAAGAAAGAAAGAAAAGTGAATTGTGGCCCACTCGCACTTTCTCTCTCCCTCTCTCTCTCTCTCAAAGATAAAGATAAAAAAAACGATACTGTCTGGAGGAGAGCTTGATGTTCTTTTTGATAAAGATTTGCAAGTTTTCAAAGTGTATTGCATACTCTCATTAATGTGAGGTAATAATAGCAGTAAAGTTAGATTTAATTATCTTGCCCATGATAGTAAATCAGGGTTATAGGAGAATACATGTATGTATACTTGTTTGTTCTTACTATACCATGTTGCAGCAAGCAGTACAAAAAAGAATTGGAAGAAAGCATAAACAAAACTTATGCAACAAAAATAAATTCTGATTTAAGCATATGATAAATGTTGATGCATGTGATATCTATGAAGTGAATGGATTTTTTTTTCTCTTAGGACTAACAAAAGTTTTGGGTAGCTTAAAATTATATTCAACACAAAGGAAAATGTGGCCAAGGACTTATTCCTACATATATTATATATTAATAACACTTCTTGATATATATTGCAATCTTGTGAATAAGCCCACCAAAATTTAGGGTCAAATATTCAACACAATATAATTTTAATCATTATCCATGAATTTAAAATGTCAATTAAAGGAATAGAAGTCACACAGCTGTTTTATATACCCTCTATAAATTTTTACATATAAAACCTATACTGGAACACCTGGGTGTCTCAGTCTGCTGAGGGACTGACTTTTGATTTCAACTCAGGTCATGATCCCAGGGTCATGGGATCAAGGCTGGTGTCGGGCTCTGTGCTGAGCATGGAGCTTGCTTGGCATTCTTTCTCCCTCTCTCTCTGTCTCTGTCTCTTTCTCTCTCTCTAAAAAATAAAAAATAATTTAAAAAACTCTATACTTGTAATTGTGAGGATTAAATGAGTCAATATATATGAAATAGTAGATTATCTAAGAAAGCAAGTATGGGAATTGTGACATCCAATATTCATGGAAATATTTTGTGAATGTGAATCAAATTGTATTTTTGCCATGTAAATTCTTGTTTGATTTTATTTACATAATGAAAGAAAGAAGAAAGAAAAGAAGGAAGGAAGGGGAAGAAAGAAAGAAAGAAAGAAAGAAAAGAAAGAAAGAAAGAAAGAGAAAGAAAAAGAAAGAAAAGATCTGGTGGTTTTACTTTCATTCAATGTCTACAGAAAATGACACAAATAACAACTTTGGAAATGTGAAAGCTGATAAAACAGAAAGGAAATAGTGAAAAGATAGAAGTAAAAATCTGTGTAACATTTTTTTCCAAAATTATTCAATTTTCTATAAATTTGTAGAACTGCACAATCTAAATCTTACATATAAGCTTCAATCAACACTTGGAAGGAGTAGTGTAGAAGGAAGAATGTTTCAATGTAGAGAAAGTTCCTACTCAATAGAACCTCTACTATTAGTAATAACTGCCTGTTAAAAAACAGATTTTGCAGTGGGAAAAAAACCCTTCCTCCATTTGAACAAGGAGCATTCTTGACAGTGGGCTTTCTGAAACATCACTGCACAGCCCTGGATCTATTACGGTAAAACGGATTATTATGGTTTTAGCCCTAAATATCTCCGGACTTGTACAGCATTGTAGACAGATAGTATGGATAGTTTGCTATTTTCTTCTTAAAGAACCTCATACACTAGTGATGATGACTGTTATTGGTAAAATTGTGGCCCCCAGTCCTTCCCACAAAAGATATGTTGGAGTTCTAAACACAAGTGTCTCAGAATGTGGCTTTATTTGGAAATAGGGTCATTTTAATGTAATTGGTCAATTCAAGATGTGCTCATATTGGAATAGAGTGTACCCTTAATCCAATAGGAGTGGTGCTTTTATAAAAAAGATGGTCATATGTGAAAACACAGGCATACAGGGAGGATTCTATGTGATGACAAAGGCAGGGCAGAGTATTCAGCTATAAGCCAAGAAATACTAAAAATTGATAATCACCACCAGATATTAGGAAGAAGAAAAGGAGGATTCCCTTTATTGGTATCAGAGGGAGTGTGGCCCAACCAAAACCTTATTTCAGTCCTTGAGCTTCCAGAACTGTGAGACAATACATTTTTGTTGTTTTAAGCCACCATTTATTGTACCTGCCCAATGAAGATCTAAAGAATCTAAAGAATTTATCAGCCAGAGTCATTTAGCTAAAGATACATGAATATCTCTGCATATGCAGACATTCCTTTATGTATGTGAGGTACAATTATTTACCCATTCTATTTCTCCTTTCCTAAATATCAAAGTATTCTATTAGGAACCACTTCATTGTCTGATATTAAGTTACTTTAGTTTGATTCTAGATTCGATTCCATCCCATTATGAATTTGACTTTAATTAACCTTCTTAAAATGCATTGGATTTCAAGGATAGCTTCCTTGAAAACGATGCCACAGTGCTAGTCAAGTGATAAAGTAGTATCACTTCATAAAGCTATTTATAGAAATGATCTTTGAATAGTAAAAGCTTCCAATCACTCAGAACTTGCATAAACATTGTAATATAAATGTCACTTATATTGACTTATAAAAGAGATACTCTTAAAGATAGAATAGCCTTTAAATAGTGTTCATAGACATTGTTATGGTAAAATTATAACAAAAATAGTTAAAAGTGACCTTTAAAAAATCAAAGGAGTTATATTTTAGCATATTCTAAATGTACTTCCTTGAAATTGGTAGAGTGTCCCTACTGTAATTCTTGGTGATGCCACTGCAAACAAATTTAGAATATATGTAGACATGTTTATTTTATATTTATATGAATTTTTCAGCACCAATTTTCTGTGTGTTGAAAATTTGACACACTATAATTCAGAAGGTCCTAATTTTAAAAGAATCTTTTATTAAAAAGTCATCTAAGGCACTACTTAGAAGAATAATTGAAAGTACTTGAGATTAAATTGTTCTGTTTGCCCACAGTCAACAAGGTACAGGTTGCAGAGCTAATAATGGGTTTTTATCGAACAAATATATGTCAACTTTCTGTTAGAAGGGTCACCCTATAAAGCTGTAATTACTGCTCATATTTTTTAAGTAGAGCAAAAGTTAGAGAATGGGCTTAAATAAATGGAGGTTCATATAACAAACATAAATCTTGCTCAGTATATTAATGTTTTGGCTTATGTTTTTCTTAGTGTAATTTAAGTCAAAATGAGAAGAGCTTGACCCAGCAATTGCAATACTAGGTGTTTACCCAAAGGATGCAAAAATACTGATTCAAAGGGGCACATACACCCTGATGTTTTTAGCAGCAGCATCAACAATAATGGTGGAATTTCCATATTTCCAAATTATGGAAAGAGCCAAAACGTCTATCAACTGATGAATGGATAAAGAAGATGTGGTGTGTGTGTGTATATATACATGTTTATATAGCCATCAAAAACAATGAAACTTGCCATTTGCAATGATGTGGATGGAACTAGAGTATATTATGCTAAACCAAGTCAGTCAGTCAGAGAAAGACAAATACCATATATATGATTTCACTCATATGTGGAATTTAATAAATAAACAGATGAACATAGGGGAAGGAGGGAAAAAGAGAGAGGGAAACAGACCATAGGAGATTCTTTTTTTTTTTAATGTTTATTTATTTTTGAGAGAGAGAGCCACAGTGCAAGTGCAGGAAGGTCAGAGACAAAGGGAGACACAGAATCTGAAGTGGACTACAGAATCTGAGGTGTCAACAAAGCCCAATGTAGGGCTTAAACTCAGGAACCATGAGATCATGATCTGAGCCAAAGTCAGACGCTTAATTGACTGAGCCACCCAGGTGACCCTTAGAGACTCTGAACTATAGAGAACATCCTGAGGGCTGATGGAGGGGTGTTAGGTGAGGGATGGGCTAAATGGATGATGGGCATTAAGGAGGGCACTTGTTGGGATGAGCACTAGGTGTTATATGTAAGTAATGAATCACTAAATTCTACTCTTAAAACCAATATTACACTATACTTTAACTAGAATTTAAATAAAAATTTGAAAATAAAATGAGAAGAGCTTGGCTAAATGCAAATAAAATGATTTAATTTGATAGAGTATTTTAGATCTTGCCATAAAACAAAAAAAAATATCTTTTGTTTTCTTATCATACAGTTTTCTTGGAAAAAAAAGAGAATGAAATGCTAAAAATATAAAATTTGATACTAAAATGAACATTCCCAAAAAGACTCTTGAAACACAAACGTATGTATTTGCTTCTTATAAAAATCTTATAAAAATCAAACATATATAATACTATATATGTTGGTTACTGAAAAATTGACAACTGGAGATCTGTTAAAATTTAAATTACCCACAAATTCAACTCACAGAGATAAGCACTGTTTTTTTTTTAATTTTTTTTAACATTTATTTTTGAGAGAGTGAGACAGAGCACGAGTGGGGGAGGGGCAGAGAGAGGGGGAGACACAGAATCCAAAGCAGGCTCCAGTCTCCGAGCTGTCACCACAGATGCCCACGTGGGGCTGGAACCCACGGAATGGGAGATCATAACCTGAGCCCAAGTCAGATGCCCAACCGACTGAGTCACCCAGGCGCCCCCAGAGATAACCACTGTTAAAATGATTACAGTATTATTTGACAGGGTCTTATGTTATTAAATATTTTTCTACTAAGTGGTCATGACTGGTTGTTTCTATTGTACAGATGACCTAAGATTTAGACTCAAAGATTTATACTTATTTAAATGCTTACTTTGTTGCCAATGCTTTATTACCACAAATAATTCCATTATGAACATAGATGTTGTAAGTCTTTGGGCACCCTGGGATTAATTTCTAAACGTGAAACTAAAGGTGAAAGAATAGAGAAATATTGCCAAATAAACTTCCAGAAAAAAAAAAGGCTCCCAATTTCCACTCAATCATATCCTATCAAAAATAAAATTGCATGTTAGAAAAAGAAGCATAGGAAGGATAAAAACAATCATTCATGTTTTCACTACCCTAAAATATCTGGTTTATCTTGTGTTTCTGAATGCATTTTTCTTTAGCTATCAATGTTACATACAGTTAAAATATGGTTTATAAATAGTTGTGAATCCTACCGTTTTTTATTTTTTTTTTTTTTACTTTTTGTTGGTTTGTAGGCAATTTGCTATTTTGCCAAAAAGTCTTCACATTTATTGTGAATAATTAATAGTCCATAAAGTAGGTATGCCATTTCTCTAAAGAAGGAACCAGGTCATTTCCAATTCTCCATTATTATAAACAATCTTGCCTCTTTGTACGTGTACACTTAAAAGAAACAAACAAACAAACAAAACCTAATTTCCTAATAATAAATTCCACTGAATGAGACACTGCCTAATACATGAGCAATTTAAATGATTTTCCTGTTGGTGTTGGTAGTGGTAGAATTGCCAAAGTGTCATACGAATTTCAATACCAGTAAGACTAAATCCTTGTTTCAGTATTTAGTCTCCTGCCAGCTTTGGAATTTATGTAGCATAAGAGATTTAGGAGTAGACTGGTTAAATTACCAGCTCCTTCCACTTTATATCTGATTAATATTAGAAAAATTCCTCAACTTTTTTGTCTTGGGTTCCTTCTCTACAATGCTTAATGCTCTTAAATCCAAAGTGGTTTTGGTGTATTAATGAAGCTATTTATTTAAAGTGTTAGAATAGAAGTTTGTACATAGAGATAAAAAATATATACACTCTAGGGGCACCTGGGTGGCTCAGTCAGTTAAGCTTTCTCTGGTTATCTTCCTCTTTACTCTTGAAAAATTTCCTTCCAGTACCTCACCCATGCCAGGGTTGGTTCTAGTATGTTCAGGTTATGTCCATTACTATCTTTCTTTCCACATAGGATGTCAAATCTATTAATTATTGATTTGTACTGATGTGCCTTTGTGTAGGGTTGAGTATAACAAAATGAAATGCAATCATGACACCCTAGACTTGAAGGGATGATAAAAGTCATTCAGACAAGATTCTATTTAGTACTCAAATCTTTTGGCATAGGATAGATTCTTCCTAAGCAGGGATTTCTCTCTGGTGTTAATTTATTTTTAATCAATATATATTCTAGCTTTGGAATGTGTGGTAAATCACAAAAAGTCAAAACGTTGGTTGGAAAACAGCTATTTGCCATTCTTGTCATGGCATCAGCAGCTCCCTACTCATCAAATTAAGCTACTTCTTTTTGTAACTTTTTGTAAATGAGTATTCATCAAGATACAAAAATGGTAGCATTTACTCCATTGATGTTAAGTACTTTTGTTTTACATTAAAATTATTTTATCCTTTATCAGGGAGAATGATAGGAATAGTACGAAGAAAACAAACTTTAACGTTAGAATTATACTTATATAATTATATAAAAAATCTAAGCACAATGTGGGATATTTACTTACATGATCCAAAATAGAATATTAAATTACATATATCTTTGCATTCATTTGGTCAAATGGTTCTTGTATTGTTTTAACTTACAGAAAGGATAACAGCAGTGTGAATTTCAAATCTAAAATATACCCAAACTCAAATTTTCAGAATTGTAAAGCTAGTCTGTATTGTATTATTATCCTCTTTTCTTCCTTTGATCACTGGTACATTACTTATTACAATTTTCATTCATTTACATAATTCATAGTTTAGTTAATCTAGTCTATTTTAAGAATAATAACAAATCAATGTTTCTTTAGACATTTGGGTTTAATAACCTACATGTAATTTCAAACATTTCTTAAAACAGTTCTCAGGAGGTTGGTGATATATGGTCCTGATTCTGGAAAAATACTTTACCCATGAAAATTTTATGTTCCTTACATTTCACTAAGGTCTTACTAGATTAGAGAAAATGGCAAAGTCAATTCTAATTCTATACTGCTTTAAATTAAACCTCTTTAGTGTCACAGATTTTTTTAAAAAGTAAATGAACATGCCTTGGTGTTGATTTGAGACTGATAATACAGGCTGTTTGATGAGTTTGTCCAGTTATAATTCTTTTCTCTACCCTGAGGAATTTAGTTCTAGTATCGCCTTTTCATCAATTCTCCATTAGTATTTCTTTTATGAGGAAATTCATTCACATCTTGAAACTCCAATTTGTATTAATAAAGTAAGTCCTCCTGAAGTATTGTATCTAGTCATTTAATTTTCTGTGTCTTGGAATGTGTTGATAGTTTATTTTCTATCTGAGACATTTCATATTTTGTCGTACAAGTTTATTGTAATTGTAACAAGTTTATCCTACTATATACTAATGTTCTCACTGTGTATTAATAATTGCCCCAATCTGCCTATTACAAAATATGCTCTGGGGTGCCTGGGTGGCTCAGTCAGGTGAGCCTCCAACTATTGATTTTGGCTCAGGTCATGATCTCCAGGTTCATGGGATTGAGCCCTGCATTAGGCTCTGTACCAGGCATGAAGTCTGCTTAGGATTCTTCGGATCTTCCTCTGCCCCTCTCTCCTGCTTGCACTCTCTCACTCTCTCTCTTAAAAAAGTGTGTTCTTTTACATTTTTTAGAAGTATTTATTCATTTTGAGAAAGAGAGAGAGCAGGGGAGGGGCAGAGAGAGAGGGAGAGAGTGAATCCCAAGCAGGCCTCATGCTGTCAGCACAAAGCTCAACACAAGACTCAATCCCATGACCAGAAGATCATGGATTGAGCCAAATTCAAGAGTTGGATGTTCAACCAACAGAGCCATCCAGGCACCCCAAACCTTACACATTTTAAAATCAACAATGTATGTTAACTATTATTTAATTAATTTGTAGTATTAGACATATTCCATTTTGGGAATTGATATATTTTTATGTTTTCCTTAAATGCCTTATTTGGTATGGAAAACTTTACTATGATTATCTTTTGAATGTTTGGGATTTTTATTATTATTCCTTCCATTTAACTTATTGCTTATTAATATTATACTATCATATCTATTTAAGAATATTAAAAAATAATTTCATGAAATATGAGGATAGAGTATCTTTCAAATTCTATTCAGCTTCACCTTCTTATATTTGTGTATCAACAAATTAAAAAAAATCAGTTCAATTTGCTATAAATGCATATTCATTGTAAAATGAAAATAGTGGATTAAAATTTAAGAAAAGCAAAACTTTCCTTTCTTGACCCTATTCACATTTCCATTACAGAATATGGATATATATCTACAGTTAGAATATTGAATCTTCACAAGATGGTTCTCATGAGATCTGATTATTTCACTCACTAGTTTACAGAAACTTTTTTCTCAGACCACTGGTTAATTTTAGAAATATCATAGTGGCAATATACTTGACCTCTGATGTGGTTAAGTATATTAGGCTGGTGTTAAATACAATTTCTTGTTTTAAAAATTCTTGCTCAAATGTGAACACCACTGAGTGAGTTATCTTTTTGAAGTGATTCTCAAGTATACTCAATGTCATATTAATTTGATGTAGGACACTAGGTGATTAAAACATAGAATCTTTGCACAATCTAATTAAATGCCTGACCTACCTCTAAATAAAGGCAGGCCATCAGATGAGAGCTCTTGAAGAATGGCACAAATAGAGAGGCAGACAGACACATACATAGCTAAGATTAGTGTAGAAAAATGAAGGGATTAATGCTGATACTTAGTGATAATCACTTTTTCTCCTTTAAATATTCCTATTTTAGAAAAGCGGCTTTAATTGACATATTGCATGTGTAAGTTCATTCTATATTAATTTATTATCCTGGGTTTATAACAGAGAGGTAAATTATTTATAAAAACCTCTGATTTTGTTTTGTTTTTTTCTTCAAGTTTTGATTTAAATTCTAGTTAGTTAACTTACTAACTGTAATAACGGCTTCAGGAGTAGAATTTAGTGGTTCATCACTTACATACAACACCCAGTGCTCATCATAACAAGTGTCCTCCTTAGTATCCATCACCCATCCAGCCCATCCCCCACCCAGATCCCCCCATCAACACTGTTCTCTATAGTTAAGAGTCTCTTGGGGTGCCTGAGTGGCTCAGTCAGTTGAGCGTCCAACTTCAGCTCAGGTCATGATCTTACAGTCTGTGAGTTCGAGCCCTGTGTGGGGCTTTGTGCTGACAGCTCAGAGCCTGGAGCCTGCTTTGGATTCTGTGTCTCCCTCTCTGTCTGCTCCTCCCCTGCTCATGCTCTGTCTCTCTCTGTCTCAAAAATAAATAAAAACATTAAAAAAAAGAGTCTCTTATGGTTTGCCCCACCCCCTCTTTTTTCCCCCTCCCATATGTTCATCTGTTTGGTTTCTTAAACTCCACATATGAGTGATATCATATGATATTTGTCTTTCTCTGGCTGACTTATTGACTATCCACATAGGAAAAAAAATATCTACATTAAAACATAGCCCAAAATAAATTTCAGGTAAGTTTAAATATGTGAAAACCAAAATTTTAAACTGTTTGAAGAAACTATAAGATAAATATTAATGATTTCAGAGTAGGGAAGGATTTCTTAAACAAGATACAACGAGCACAAACAATACAAGGAAAAATAGACCAAAAACCCCTCTGATTTTGTTCTCTCTGGACCATTCAGAAATTTATAATAAGCAACTCTTAACTAACTACAGTAAGGAAAAATTATTAATACAACAAGCATATTTAATATGCTATGTAATAAAGTGAAAACAAGTAGTAGTTACTATAGCACAATGGTTGACTGACCCTAGAAATTCAAGACAAAATGATGTATCAATTAGTGATGCATGAATGACATTCCTCAGGAGAAAGCATCACATGAAGGTACGACTTAGGTTCAGAAGTGTATAAAATAGAGTAGGCACAAAATGTCTTTGTAACATAAATTTCTCCGAGTTCTGTCTTGATAATAGGTGATTGCTGATATTATCACGTTATAAGCATTAGAAAGCACAGAATTTACAAAGTATTCTTCAATTTTCAAAAGTAGACACAGAAACTTGTAATAACTTTTTCGAGTAATATAATTTTACGTATAGCACAAAATCCCCAGTTGTCAGAATATAGAACCCTAAATAGTACAAAATCCTCAGTTGCCAGAATATAGAACTCTAAAACTAATATTGAATTAATTTTAATTTTCTAGATTACTAGTAACCATATTATTTTTTAAGAAATGGAAATTTGATCACAGAAACCTAAAATATGTATTTATATTTGATTGCAAATAATTTCAAGTCAATATTATGTAGCCAAAAATTGAATCAAAGCAGGTATATGTTATGACACAGTTTTTCGCTGCTTTCCACAAAGAGTTATTAATGCTTTCTTTTTCTCCCAAATCATGTCTTCCTTGCATTTCTTCCTGGGACAAGACAGAGTCAGCACAGTGTGTCTGATGTCAGCTTACTGATTGTATTTTTCTTTTGGTAAAATATTCCTGAAAACAATAAATTTTGGGGCCGCAAGCATAGTGGTTCATTTATCTTACTCAAGATTCATGAATTTTACAGTTTTTTACTTACTTTTTTTTTTCACAGACACAGGATGCTTAGTGTTTAAAAGAAACAAATGACAGGATCAAGCTTCACTTGTTCGACTATATGATAGCATTTGGCAATATTTAAGAAGAAAACGTCCTTGTAAGTAGAATATGGAATATTGACTACAACATCATTAAATATTGAAGCAAGTAAAAAAAAGTACATATTATAAAATGTAGTGTGAATTTATTTCATAGTAATAGCAAAAGTAAACATTATTTGATTTCATTCACCACTTTTGAAACTATCTTTACAAATATGAATGGGTACCATCCACTCTCTTGGTTATATGCTTTTCACAAATGTTAGGTTCTTAAAAGCATGTGCTCTAATTCTCAAATGCTAAAACTCCAAGAGTTTAAAACCTAATATTTTTGTATAAGTAATACCTTGCTATTTAAAAGTTTTTTATTGTATGTAGAACAATGAAAAAAAAAAACCTGTATTTAATTGTATAGTATTTTACTATAACATGTTATGCACGTAATAAAAAGGCTCAGGAATTGGCACCAGGTGAGATAAGTATTAGTAAAACACAATCTCTTCTTACATATAGAGATTTTAATCAAATAATAAATACATATTAGTACACTTATACCATGGTAAACAGTTGCCCAAACAGGAGAGTGTATTTTTCTGGCTGGGAGAAATCTGGAAAGTCTTCATAGAAATTATGATATTTTAGCTAAATCACTAATACATTTTGTTACCTTACTTTCATCCAGAGATACTCTGATTTAAGAATTATAATTTATTTTGGGGGGCGCCTGGGTGGCTCAGTCAGTTAAGTGTTTGACATCAGTTCAGGTCATGACCTCACTGCTTGTGAGTTCCAGACCTGCGTCAGGCTCTGTGCTGACAGCTTGGAGCCTGGAGCCTGCTTCAGATTCTGTCTCCATCTCTCTGTCCCTCCCCCACTTGTACTCTGTCTCTTTTTCTCTCTCTCAAATATAAACATTAAAAAAATAATAAAAAATTGTAATTTATTTTTACATTCATGTTACATGAGATTAGCTTCCATTATAACATAAGCAGGGATCAAACAGCAACACACATATTGACAGCCCTTAGAACATATTATATTAAAGGTTTTAATCAACCTGAAGGACTAATGTAACCTTGTAATTAATAACTTTCATCAGAACCTGTAGAATTTCCTTTCTAGTAATTTTTCTACACCATTTTTCTGAACTTAATGGTAGACTAATGCCACCTAATGTTCCATTAGATCCCTTTCATTATGGATTAAATATCTTCATATTAGACAGTTGCATTTTGTCGTTTAGAAAGAACTGATTATTGGGTTTAATAGTTGTCTTCAGCAATACAGCTTCTCTACCATCAACAAATAAAATAAATAAAACCCCCAGACTCTCACATTCTGCTTTTTTCTTGAACCCTGCATCCTTTTAGCTCCTCTCTGAGAACTTTATTATAAACTGGGTCTCTTGGCGCAGTTGGTTCTCCACCTTGCTTTCGTCTATAATTCAGTCTTCTGCTATAGATAAATCTGAAAATTGTATTTTTGTCGTATGTTCTACAAAATTAATCAAACACGTGTAAATAAAACCCAGCTTTATTTTGGTAATTAAAATTGGTCAGTTCGGCCAGCAGTTAACTGTTGCTTATTATATAATTTTAACCTATGAAAAATAATGTTTTATACAAATGCAGCACATTTAAAACTGTAAGGGAATTCCATGAATATACAGGGTTATAAAGTCGCTGAAGACAAAAATGGAATCAGTTAAAGGTATGTTGCATTATTTTCAGATACGACTGAACTCAGATACAAAAAAATATATAAATTGACAGGAAAAATAAGCACTCTATGTGTCAATGTTTCATATATTGGCTTAATTCAAAAGTGCAGGTATCAGTAGGTGTGTGTGTGTGTGTGTGTGTGTGTGTGCATGCACCTGACATTATATAAAAATAAATAATCAGTGGTGCCTGGGTGGCTCAGACAGTTAAATATCCAACTCCTGATTTCAGCTCGGGTCATGATCCCAGGGTTATGTACTGAGTCCTGTGTCCACTCTGGGCTGAGCGTGGAACATGCTTAGGTTAGGATTCTCTCTCTCTTCCTCTCCCTCTCTCTCTCTCTTTCTTTGCCCCTCTCCCCTAGTTGCACACTCTCTCTCTAAAATAAAGAAAAATAAGTAATTTACTGAAATACATTATATGGAAAAGATAAGAGAAAAATCATTGTTTACCCAGTACTTCTCATGTTCACTTAAGCACATGATTAAATATACTGAGTTATAATATTTTACATTTTTAAATAGAACATTTGGAAACATGCACACTTTGTATTTTATTCTATTTATCAGGATACAACATTTTTTTAAATTTTTGTAATGTTTATTTATTTTGGGGAGAGAGAAAGAGAGAGAGGCAGAGCACAAGCAGGGGAGGGGCAGAGAGAGAGGGAGACCCAGAGTCCGAAGCAGGATCCAGCCTCTGAGCTGTCAGCACAGAAGCCCACGCAGGGCTGCAACCCACGAGCTGTGAGATCATGACCTGAGCTGAAGTCAGACGCTTAACCAACTGAGCCACCCAGGTACCCCAGGATACAACATTTCAAAGGTACATCTAACTAAAAAATGTATTTACAAATGTATTGTCTTGTTTCTTAACTCAAATATTTGCATTGGTTATGTAGACATGATTTCTTACTTAAACTCCATAAGTAAAATGGAGCTTTCTCAAAAAGTGAAAAATAGAACTACTCTCTAATCCAGCAATCCCACTACTGGGTATTAACCCCAAAAATACAAAACACTCAAAGGATACACACACCCTTTTGTTAAAGCAGCATTATTTACAATAGCCAAGATATGGAAGCCCAAGTATCCATTCATTGGTGAATGGATAAAGAAGAGGTAGTGTGTATATATATATGTGTGTGCATTTGAGTGTGTGTGTGTGTGTGTATGAGTATATATATATATATATTCAATGAAATATTATTCAGCCATAAAAAGAATGAAATCTTGCCATTTGTAATGATGTGGGTAGAGCTAGAGTGTATTATGCTAAGTGAAATAAGTCAGTCAAAGACAAATACCATATGATTTCACTCATATATGAAATTTAAGAAACAAAACAGATGAACTTAGCGGAAAAAAGAGAGAAAGCATATCTCTGACACTGATGACGTTTCTGTGGATATTTCAAAGCCACAGATTGGAAAAGTTTTTGCATTAGAAATTGAACAAAACCAGTTCTAAGAAGAAATTAAATTATTTCCAATATCTCATATATTTTTATATGTTTCAATATAAAATTAAATTGGAAAATCACCATGAAAGTAATCCTTAGTGACTAGTAGCACAAAGAGATAATGTTATTTAACAATTCTGAGAAAATGAAATTTTACAGAAACATACAGCTTCCTCTTTTCACTATTCCTTCCATTTCATGTTAAATAAAACAAGTTCAAATGATATAATTCAAACACAATGATTTAATCATGTTAATTAGTTTGGCCAATAATTTTATTCTACAAAATAATGATATAATTAACATTAGATAAAAGACATTTCTTGATTCTTTCTGAATTGTGTTTTTCTTGCCTAACAGTGCTAATATTTTATTCTTTTGCCTGTGGTTAATAGTGGTATGAATTAAATAAGCATTGTTTTTTGCCTTGTAAAAGTAGTTAAGACTATACACAATTAAATACTGTTTAGAGCATGACTGAAAGAGACTTTGGGATTAACTTGTGGAAAACATTGGTGTGTTTGCATGGTCACTTTTTATTGTGCTCTCTACTTGAAATATTTTTTTTTTGTTTTTCTGAGGAATTTTCAGAGGGGCATGGAAAATTGAGGAAAATAAATTTCAGTAAAAAATATAGGCAGCTAGAACTGACTACAAAATAGTCTCATTTCCTATTGTTGTGCTGTTACCATAGCCAAACTGATCGCTTCCTGATCCACTGAATTGTCCTTGTAACTTCCCTACTTTGGGTCATGCCATTTTTGCCCTTATACTTTTCCTCTTGGAGGATCTTGTCTCTGTTTCTCTAAGTCTTCCCCTACTGAACAGGATATGTCAAATGTCATGTTCATGAGGGCTTTCTTTATAAAAACTGTTTTGTAGATTCTGAAATTGTGTAACTTTTGTCTTATATTCCTCACCATTTACCACCATGTGGTAATTCCCTAATATTCAAGTAGGCCAACTAAATATTAACTCACATCTTGTGTTGTTTTCCACCAGTCTAGTTTTCTATAGTCACTAGCAACAAGATAATTTTTAATCAGTCTTTAATGCTCCAAAATTTCTCCATACTCTTTCTTCACACTACACCCAGAAAATAAAAACTATCAAAGTGGAATCTGCTTAGGTCTACAAATCCACCTGCATCCACACATGGTTTTATCCATCCTTCTTCTTATGCTTCTTTATTTTTATTCTTTATAAATTTTTAATCAACTCATTGAAGAGTAATTTTACCTTTTATATGCCATTGTATTCTCTTAAATTTCTTTTTACCTATCTCCAAGCAATAGTTGATTATTAGCAACATTTTTAACATTGTAGACATCTTATAAAATGTGAATTAAAAGCACAAAAAACAAAATAAACCAGTGACAAGTAAGTATTCTGAATATTTGTGAATCTAGTTTTCCAGTCCATTTCAACACAGTTGAAAAAATACACAGAATTTTTAAATTAAGCTATTAATAGTATATCATGAAAACTTTTTTATGTGTTAATTAAAAACAAAAACAATAACATAACAACAGGCCCCAAATGCATTCTCTTATGCTAAACTTCCCATCACCAAACTGGCACATAACTTAATTATAGTTTCATTTTTCCCAGAAATGGAATCTTAAACTGGTCAGTCAGGAATCTCCTGATCAGCAATGGTTAGATAATCTAGCTAATAGATCCTTGTCAACCCCTAAAGGAAGCTAGTCTTGTAATAATCTACCTGCTTTTTATCAGGTTTCCACATTATTTCACCTATAAAAGTTGTTCATTTTGTAGAGCTCTTTTGAGTTCCTTTTTATTTGTTATATTGGATACTGACTGATTAAAATTGATTTTTGCTGAAAAAGAGAACTAGAATATTTATTATGCCTCAGTTTATCTTTTAACAGTCTGTGGTTATTTTGGGGGTATGATGTCCCAAACACCTTCACAGCGGCATGTAGACTGCATTTGACCAAATAATTGATCATTCTAATCCAGTCAAGTTGACACATCAAATTAATCATCACAGTCACTGATTGATTTCCTTTTGTACCTCTACACATCTCTTTTTCTTTGGCTCTGTTGCCTATTTTTTCTCTTTAATATTTATCAATTCATTCCTACTTCTCTTTACTCTAATTGTTATCTCTAGAAAAATCTTCTATTCACATTATTTCAAATAATGCAAATAACTCACAAATTTGTTTTCCCACTATAATTACTCCTTTAAACTCCATATGAACATATATTTAACCAAATATTGACAAATCTTTGTAGATGTTCCACAAGCCCTCATGAGATAAATAATTCTGAATTACGTAAATCCTACATTTTTATGCAATATCCTGTTTTTCTAAAAAGATAAATTTGAAAATGTTATTCTTTACATAAAAGTTTTCAAATATTTTCTATTATTTTTAGAATAATCATTAATTGACAATTAGAAACACTTTACTAGTCTTCAGACTATTTTCCATTACATCTCCAGGGTTTTCTATAAGGCATTTCAATCCCAGAATTTACTACGTAATTCCCATGTAACTTGCTATGCTACTCACTCAAAAAATATTATTGAGCAAATACCAAGTGTTAGTCACTTCGTGTTTCCCCCACCATTTTGCCCATCAATGGACTTAATCACACAGTATAACACCCAACCTGTTCTAAAATGGAGACAAAGGCCAATTAAACATCAGTAAATGCTGAAATTTATAATACATAGCTATCCATGGATATGTTTCATGTTTGATAATATGTAGTGGTCAATAATGAAGAAGCTGTGACTAAAGTCTGTTTTGTGTGTGTGTGTGTGTGTGTGTGTGTGTGTGTGTGTGTGTTGTGTGTGTGTGTGTGTGTGTGTGTGTGTGTGTGTGTGTGTTTGGTATAAATGTTAGAGAAATGCCAGTCTGAGATTACTGAGGCAGAAAATAGCAAAATGTTTAGCTCACATGTCACACAAATTAATGGCTTTATGTCCCTTCCTGAACATGAAATAAATTATACTCTGAGTTCATCCACATGGGATCCCACCCATTGAGTTAATTAGGATTAACTAATTCTCAAAGATCAGAGGCCACAAGTCAGATGAGTAAAATACATTTTAAATAGTTGTTGTGTCAGAAAACCTTCACCATGTGTGTTAAATTAAGATTTCCAAATCAATTAACTGAGTAAAGAAATATTACATAGTGTAAAATTACAAACAAGAGAGAAAGCTTGTATATGCCAGCTTTAAGGAAGATGTCCTTAAAAAATATTATTGTCCTTCAAAATATAATATTGTCAGTCATTAACTGAGTGGAATGCTTTTTAATATGTCTTGCTCAATCTGTAGTTAAGAAAATGTGTGTTTAGATTTACCTTGAATGAGCACTGGGTGTTGTATGGAAACCAATTTGACAGTAAATTTCATATATTAAAAAATTAAAAAAAAAAAAAGATTTACCTTGATTGTTGTTTTTTTTTGTTTTGCATATTGAGAATCCTTGTAAAATATTTTTAATGTTGAAGTTAATTTAAATATTTTCAATTTAATAATAATACACTGATAAAGGTGAAAGAAAAAGGCTCTTTCAAAATTAAACTCAATTGCTATTTTAACAGATTTCTGTGCAGTAAAATTCTCTAACATATTGTGTATTTCTCTTATATACTTAACCTTTTGCTCCATTAATTTTAATCTGTATTTGATAATGAGAAAATAGATAAACAAAATGAATAGTACATTAAGTTCAATTTAAATTTTTTTTAACGTTTATTTATTTTTGAGACAGAGAGAGACAGAGCATGAACAGGGGAGGGTCAGAGAGAGAGAGACACAGAATCCGAAACAGGCTCCAGGCTCTGAGCTGTCAGCACAGAGCCCGACGTGGGGCTCGAACTCACGGACCGTGAGATCATGACCTGAGCCGAAGTCGGCCGCTTAACCGACTGAGCCACCCAGGCGCCCCTAAGTTCAATTTAAATAAGAGACTTGAAATAGAATTATGTAATAGAAAATTACAATCTTGATTAGGACAATAAGCACCTAACTAAACATCCTAATACATACATGAACACGGGTATCATGAAAGAAAAATAAGGAAATATTTCACCCACTAATAAATGTATAGTGTTATTTTTAGTAATTTTTCCAGAAATTGCTCAATATAAAATTCATTCAATTAATATTAGAATAAAAGTTATTGCTATTAAAGATTTTTTTTAAACCTCACTAAGGTAATTTGTCACAGTGAAATAATTTGCACAGAATTTATGTTAACTTTCTGGATTTTGTGATTTAGATTTTTGGTAATATGCTTAGGATATGTGATTTTTTGTTTTTTATTTCTTTTTTTATTCCATGATGTTTCATCAAGTGTTCAATTTTAAACCCTACTCTTTATAGCAGTTAAGTTAAGTCATTCTAGGTCTTGTTGTTATACACCCTAACACTTTCATCTCATTGTAAGAAGGAGGTAAGATAATATGAATGTATTTAGGAAATCATGTTTATTATAGGTCATAACTGGAAGGAGCATTGTTTCTCTACTGGGATCTCTCTCACACCTTTCCTCTTTGGCTCTATTAAGATTCCTTTGTATGTAGTCTCATTTTCTTTCATATCTAATGGAAATTTGAGCTCTGGTCTTTCTCCTTTGTATTAAAGAACTCAAATGAGAAATGGGCATAGAAGAAAGGAGTGGTACACAGTTATAGATATTAAGTGAAAAGATCCTTAATACTCCACATGGTGGTGGTCAGCAGAACTAGAATTTGCATAAGGTTTAAGGCAATACAAACAATGTACATAAGAATTTGTTCTTCCATGTGTTTTTATCAAGTTGCCAAGTATAATGCAGGCATTGTATTGAGATTATCTCAATTCTAGAGAATTAGATATAAAGAATAGGAGCATATTATACTTTTTTCCCAAAAGTATCCAAATATTTTGCCATATAAAATCATATTAAGTTTTAGCCATGGAACTATTAATATTACTTGTCAACTTGTATTCCTTGTGGCAACTGAGTTTGTTTTATTACTTATCTGCTTCCGGAAGGAAAAAAAATTAAAAAAACAAACCATTCCTCAATTTGAATAATTTAGCCAAATAATTTATACTTATGAAGTGATTACAATTCAGATTCCACCTTACTAAGCAAAGAATTATATTATTCATGTTTATTTCTTCTTGTTAAGCATCTACTTCTTATATTAGATACAGAGCTATTCAGTGACTAATTTAAATTGATTGAAATATTTGTACGATGCACATTTTTAACTATGCTTCCCCTTCTCTCATTTACAAATATAGTGAAATATCTGTCAAGTGTATGCCTAGTCTGTAACTGACTGCAGCAAAGAGTATACAAACTGATGATTGTCTTTTGGAAAGAATATGAACATTTTTATAGTACAAATAAATGGAATTATATATTCAGTGGGAATTGTTTCCTGCAGAAGGAATATTATTTCTTTTAAAAGATGATTTTATGTCTGTCTTCTCCAAAATGGTAAGAGATAGAAACGAGAACGAGCAGTTTTGGTAGATTTCTTTCCTTTAAGCTTGAACTAGTTGATGTGTTTTCTGTGATAGTAGACAGTAAATAAGAAATTTAGATACTTTATTTCAAACCATCTTTTCTTCTTTTTTTTTCTTTTTCTCCTGGGAATATTTTCCTAGAGAGTGTTAAGACAGATTCACAGGGACTTAGTTTTCATTTTGATAGAATCTGCTTTGACACTTAGGCCTCTTTTGGGAATGAAGTATAATCTAACTCTGATGTTGTTGTTGTTAAAGCATTAAAAATTATAGAAACCAGTCTTAATGTTAAGGATTCTTTTAAAATCTTCTTGTGTTTCCTCACCTTTTTACAAGATGAATAAAATGTTAGTACTTTCTACTACACAGAAAAATTAATAAAGAAGTTCTGGTTTGTCAAAAGTACTTTCATTTTGTAACAGCACATATTAAAAAAAAAAAACACACACACATCATGCTATATCCTAGAAAACATCTCTTAACCTTGGCTGATCTGGGGGAGCCTCTTAGAGCAAGCACAATGTGATTCTTCTATATAGTTCCATTCTGGGCCTAAAAGCACCTTCTTCTGCTTCTTCAATTGTGATTTCTGTATCTGTTCTCCTTTTATTCCTCCCTGTCTCCTTCAAAACAATCATTTCATCAGTCACCTGCCCAACGGCTAATCCTTTAATTTGTATTATCTTATTTCTACCTTTTCCATTACTTTTGCTCCCCTCTTATATGTCATCTTCTTACTCTTGAACTAAGTTTTAAATTCATACACACCTCAAGTTTTATTTTTATTCAAACTTGTTCTTTGTTTCACTTGTTTAACTCCTTAAAAGATGGTCACACACTCTATTTTTTTCCAATTTAATAATAATTCCTTGAAATTTTCTTTTTTAAAAAAAATGTTTTTAATGTTGATTTATTTTTGAGAGAGAGAGAGACTGACAGAGCATGAGCAGGGGAGGAGCAGAGAGAGAGGGAGACACAGAATCCGAAGCAGGCTCCAGGCTCTGAGCTGTCAGCACAGAGCCCGACGTGGGGCTCAAACTCACAAACAGAGAGAGCATTGCCTGAGCCGACTGAGCCACCCAGGTTCCTCTCTTGCAATTTGCTCTGAATCCACCATGCTCACGAATGAAACTACTCTGCTTTTAGATTGTACGCATCTCATAAATCCCTCATTTTCCTTCACTTCTACACAGTACCCAAAAGTGAAAAATCAATTACATCTTTAATTTTTATCGTTTTGTTTTTGACATCGTTAAAAACAGACACACTAGATTATAGATTATCTTCAGTACTTTGCTGCTTTCCTCCTACTACTCATGTTCCCTCCTTCTCTCACTCCTTCCCTCTGTACTTTTCCTTTTCACTCTTTAGTTTCTCTCCTACAATCCCATTATTTGTATGGCTTTTTAATTTTATAAGGACAACTCTTGCATCTATATATCCAGAGCTGACTTACTGGCTGCCTTCTTATCTTACCAATAACTACTGGACATTTAGTTAGATGTCCTGCCATCATCTTAAAATATTAACTTTGGAACTAATCATTTCCCTGTGAAATGACCAGTCTCTCATCTTATCCTTCCCCTTCCCTCTATTTCCCTCTCATTTTTCCATCTCTTAATTTTTTATTAATTTATATTCATTCTTCCTTTTTCCAGATCTTTCTCTTTCTTCTTTTTCTAGTGCTGTTCCTCCTATTTCTCTCTCTCTCTTTTTTTTGTTCTTTCCTTTTATCTGTTAATAGCATCACATTTATTCTTTATTGCCCGGGTTCAAATTATTGGAGTTATGTTACATTTTTGTGTGTGTGAGTCCATAGGCATAGAATATTGAAATCAATATTTAATTCCAAAAAGAACTACCCAGTGAAGCAGGTATTATTACTCTTCATTTAAGAATATAATAAATGGAGACTCCTAGAACTTCTTTCTCCATACTGTCTACAAAATCATCTTTTTGTTCATACGATTTCACTTCTAACACATCTTTTTGGGCTTCTCTATAATCATAAAATCCAGGCTTCTTATTCAGCTGCCGAATGTTTTCTGCTGTTAAGAATACTACATGCTCCTCTTTTCAATTATTCTTGGATTGTCAAAGGAACTCATTACCTGCCTCTATCCTCCAAAGGAACTTCCATTTTTACCTAAATCACTGTCCAACAGATGGAAAACAATGACATCAACATAAGCAAAACCAATAAGAAACATTCATTGTACCTTAGGTTATTATATTTTTCTATGATGAATTACTCATTTCACTTTTTTAAGCCAGATGCTTCCAGTAAGACCCAGGCTATAATATCTCTTTTCTATCAAAACTACTACCAGTCACCATGTAGAAACATTTAGAACACTGTCCTGAAGATTGTTATTTATATTTTGTTTAAATTAGCAGTAGGACAGATGTAACATTCCTTTGTAGGTGATCAGATTGTATGGCTCTTTGAAGGCCTGGTGGTATATAAGATTGCTAAATTAAAGACTATATAATCAATTTATTACTATTTCCTTCGACTTGGACCCTTTGTTTCTTATTGAATATCTTGTTTCTGCACAAAGGTCACAAAAATAATATCACATATTATTGTGTAGTATATAAGTCATTTTCTTTTGTAATATTATTATAATTTTATAAATTTTATATTAACTTTAATTTCATTTTTCATATTATAATTTTCTTTTCAAAGATTTATAATCTATCTATCCATCCTTCCTCCCTAAACTCCAGCAACAACTGATCTTCTCACTCCTTCCAAAATTTTACCATTTCCCAAGTGTCTTATAGCTAAATCATATAGTATATACCTCTCCTAGATTAGCTTTCTTCACTTAGTAATGTGCATGTAAGTTTCCTCCACATAATATGCATTTAAATTTCCTCCAAGTCTTTTTATGGCTTGACAAATAATTTCTTTTTAATGCTTAATAATATTTAATTGACTACCATTTATTTATCCATTCACCTACTGAAGGATACTTTGGTTACTTTCAAGCTTTGGCAGTTATGAATAAAACTGACATAAATATCCATGTGCAGGGTTTTGATTTTTAATTATTTTGGGTAAACACCAATAATGCACTTGATGATCATATAAGAAGAGTATGTCTAAATTTTGAAGAAACTTTCACATTGTTTTTCAAACTTGTTGTAACATTTCACATTGCTACCAGCAAGGAATGACAGTGCTTGTTGCTTTCCACTTTTGCTAGCTTTGGGTTTGTTAATGTAATGGGTTTGAGCATTCTAATAGGTATATAGTGGTACTTTATTATTGTTTTAATTTGCATTTCTCTGATGATATGTGATGAATATTTTATTGTGTGCTTATTTGCCATCTGTATATCTTCTTTGGTTAATCCTTTGTTCAGATCTTTTGCCCATTTTTAATTTTTTTTTTTAACGTTTATTTGCGAGACAGAGAGAGACAGAGCATGAATGGGGGAGGGTCAGAGAGAGGGAGACACAGAATCTGAAACAGGATCCAGGCTCTGAGCTGTCAGCACAGAGCGCGACGCGGGGCTCGAACTCACGGACCGTGATATCATGACCTGAGCCGAAGTCGGCCACCCAACAGACTGAGCCACCCAGGCGCCCCTAGATCTTTTGCCCATTTTTAAATCAGGTTGCTTATTTTAGTATTGGCTTTTAAGAATTCTTCATGTATCTTGCACAACAGTTGTTCATCAGAAATGTCACTTGCAAATATTTTTCTACTAAATTGTGGCGGTCTTCTCATTCTGTCTACATTGAATTTTGTAGGGCAGAAGCTTTTAATTTTAATGAAGTTGAGTTTATCAATTCTTTTTCTCAAGGATTGGTATTGTGTTTAAAAAGGCAACACAAGGAACACCTGGGTGGCTCAATCCGTTGAGCCTCTGACTCCTGATTTTGGTACAGATGATAATCTCATGGTCTATGGGTTTGAGCCCCATGTCAGACTCTGTACAGACAGCACTGAGCCTCCTTGCAATTCGCTCTCTCTCCCTCTCTCTCCGTCCCTCCCATTTGTGCTCTCTCTCTCTCTTAAAAAAGGCATCACTGTACCCAAGATAACCTAGATTTTTCTATGTTATCTTTTAACATATATATGCATATATATATATATGTATATATATATATATGCATATATATATGCATATTTTTTTGCATATGGATGTCCTGTTGTTCCAGTGCCATGTATTAAAAAGACTATCTCTTCTTCATTACATTTCCTTTGCTCTTTTGTCAGAGCTTTTTTGACTATTTGTGTGGGTCTATGTCTAGGCCCTCGATTCTGTGTTACTTACCTACTTGTCTATTCTTTCACCAATATCATACTATCTTAATTAGTGTAGCTTTATACTAAGTCTTAAGGTCATGCAATGTCAGTTCTCTGATTTTGTTCTCCTTCAATATCGTTTTGGCTCTTCTGGGCCTTTTGTGTCTCCATATAAACTTCAGGATCAGTTTTTTAATAACCACAAAATAACTCCCTGGGGTTTTAACTGAGATTGCATTGACTCAATCGGACAACTGACATCTTGACAATATTGGCGCTATTTCTGAACATGGAAAGTCTCTTCATTTATCTAGTACCTTGATTTATTTAATCAGTTTTGTAATTTTCCTCATATAGATCTTATAAATATATTTTTTTTAAATTTATACCTTAGTGTTTTGAGATTTTTTTTGGGTGCTAATGTAAATGGTGCTGCATTTTGAATTTCAAATTCCATTTTTATTTTTGGATTCTGTACTTTTTTACTTCTAGGATTTCATTATGGTTCTTTTTTTATAGTATCTGATACTATGATTTATGTCAAAGGTTCTGAAAAGTCATTTACCTAACCCTTTTTGAATCTATTTTAGTATGCATTGATCTCCAGATCTTTAGTCAACTGTCCTTATCTTCTCTGATATCTAAAGATTCTGTGTGTTGCATATGAAAAATTTAAGCCTAAGGATGGTAATAATTCACTGGAGATAGAGTATAATTTTGCCTCTCACATGTTGTAGGAGGTAGAAGCAATCCCAGATTACCTTAATCAAGTTTTGATTATGGTGATGAAATGAAAATGAAAATGAAATGAAAAATGTAGCATGTTCTTGTCCTAGTCTAAACTCAACTTTTTGTCACTAGTTTCCATTTAAGTTTCCATTTTTTTTACCTCAGTTTGTGGGTTTTTCAGCAACTTTTTCAAAATCACCAGATACTAAAAGGGGAAGAATGGCCCAAAATGACACAGAATTCTTCACGCTTTGTTATCTCTTGGATTTGTTCATATAGATTTATTTTTAAAAGCATTTTGTTCATCTCTTGTAGTTATCCTTTTTGGGAAGATTGGTATGAATTACCTAGAATACCGTTATTACCAGTAGAAACATGTAATTATTTCTTTTTTATCTATTAGCCTTGATATCTCCGGGGAAGAATCCTTTATATCATAGCCCCCTTCATATATCTTTATATTTTAATTTTTATGTAATTCTCTTGAGTGCTATGAACACAAATAATGAACTATCTTCAAATAATGGTAGAAAAAATAAAATATTTAACACACACAATTTCACTTGTCATTCCTACATATTTTGGGGAAAAACTGTGTGATGATTTCACTTCTATAGAGAAGTATATGTTTGTTAGAAGAAAACACAAACATTGGCAAAAACCAAATCCAACCATTTTTCCCCAAAATAATATAAACAGATTAAAAAATAAACTATAATAAGTGTGTTCTATGATTTTTTTCTAATATTGTGGTAAAAACAACATTCTTCTAAGGAATAAAAAATTATGTTTTGGCTTACAAATGATAGTTTTACATATTTGTGACTATGCCTTATTTCATTTATTTTTTAAATGCTGAGTTTTATACCAAAATAAACATAAAGCCACTTAATTTAACTTAAAATCAATAGAGCATAAGAAACCTAAAGAATGCCAAGCAGTCAAGTAATCGCTAAACAATAGTGAATATTTGATTGCTAAGTTGTTTTGTCACAATTCCAGAGATTCGACTACTAAGGAAACAATCAGCCTATATATTATTTTAGAGAGAAGGAGAGTGTGAGTGGCAGAGATGGACAGAGGGAGAGAAAGAGAATCTTTTTTTTTTTTTAAACGTTTTATTTATTTTTGTTTTTGTTTTTTTTGTTTTTTTTTTTTGTTTTTTTAAATTTTTTTTTTTTACGTTTTATTTATTTTTGAGACAGAAAGAGACAGAGCATGAACGGGGGAGGGGCAGAGAGAAAGGGAGACACAGAATCGGAAGCAGGCTCCAGGCTCTGAGCCATCAGCCCAGAGCCCGACGCGGGGCTCTAACTCACGGACCGTGAGATCATGACCTGAGCTGAAGTCGGACGCTTAACCGACTGAGCCACCCAGGCGCCCCAAGAAAGAGAATCTTAAGCAGGTCCCACACTCAGTGCGCTCCACACTCAGTGCAGAGACTGATGCAGGGCTCAATCCCACGACCTTGGGATCATGACCTGAACAGAAATCAGTAGTCAGATGCTCAACCACTGAGCCACCCAGGTGCCTCTGAGCCCTTATATACTTATATAGTTTATTAATTAAACAGATAGTATAGGCAAGATCAGAATGTTATTAGCTCCTCTTGTCCCATCTTCCATAAAATGACTGAAATGGAGTGGAAGCCGACCGATGGCACGGGCAGTGGGTTGCTCTGTAATAGAGGATAAATTCTAAGCTTCAGGTAAGTGACTTTATAGTCTTCAGTTATACCCAAATGGATATAAAATGTAAAAACCCAATGCCTCACTGGAACCACAAAAGTAGGGTTAACTGCCCGGGAGTAGCCTCCCACAAATTAAGGAACCTTCTGAAAATCAATAAACAGTGGAGAAATAGCCTTGCAATTGCTCCTCACAAGTCTGCCTATATTCCTATATTCCAGGAGATGATCCCACGGTGTGCTGCCTAAACTTAGGTCAGACTGTGCTTGAGCCTTCCCTCTGTGTGTAGCGTGGGGCATGCAGAGTTTCCAGGAAGCCATGATGAGGATATTCCAATTCAGTATACAGAAAAAAAAAAAAATTCTTACATACCTGCAAAAGGAGTTCCAGTGACAGAGGAAGGGAATAATAGGGAGGAAGAAGCAATATTGCATGCACTACTAATGAAAACTTCCCCAAACTGCTGTAAGTCATCAATCAATGACTGAAGAAACTCCATGAATCCTAGAGAGCAAAACACACATAGGAAAGCACAACTAGGCTTATTATAGTTAAAATGATGTAAACCAAATAGGAAGATAAAATATTAAAAGCATCTAGAAGATACAGGCTTCCTTTACAAAGCACCGATAAAACTAACTGCAAACTTCATAAAACAATGTCAGCCAGAAGACAATTGGTTGACATAGTGTTAGAAGAGAGTGACTTCCAAAGTAGAATTTTATTCCAGATTTAAAAATGATATGAATTTTTACTACAATAAATATATATAGAATATCAGCACTAAAAATTTTTATTTGAAACCTAATGGGAATTTATTAGATGGAAGAAAAGTGATACCACAAAGCAACACAGAAATACAACAAGGAACAAAAAGTAGTGAAAAGGTAAATACATGGACCATTACCTTGACTATACATTACACTACACACATTGACTATAATGCAATATATTTAGAATCAAAATAACAATTATATAACAGGCTATCCAAAGTTCTAGTATTTTCAGGAATTCAGCATGGTGCTATTTTTACTACAGTGATGTGTCAAATACACATAGTATGCAGGGTAACCACCTAGATAATAGAGAACATGTGCATTAAGATAGTATTAAGGTAAAGATATATTAACAAAAATAAGTAGGTAATTATAAATCAGAACCTATAAAAAGCAAATAAAAGATCTGGCATAACTGAACTGTAAGAAAAATTGTCCATTATAAATACTGGAAATAAATGAATAGGTAATGGAATAAAAATAAGACTCAACTGAGAGCATGAATCCTTTGGTGGATAGTGTCAAAGAAAGCATTTTAAAAATGGAAAGATATTCAAAAACACTACATTGAGAAAAAAATGTGTAACTAGGTAAAAGTGGTAATAAAATGACTTGTTCTAATCCATAGCAGTTGCAAAATACTAAAATGAAAGATTTGGCACAGAAATAATATTTGAACCATTCAAACTGAAAGAAAGTACGTGTCTCTAGTTTAAAAAAAATGTCTGCATTTGTATATGTGTGTATTTGTGTGTGCCTATTGTGTTGGGAAATATGAACAAATATGAAGTTGTATAGTCTTATAATAATTAAAATTCACCATATGAATTATAAAGTAAAATAAAATATACTATCTACTAGAGAGAGAAGACATATGACTTAAAGCAAATTAATAGTCTCATAAACATCAATAAAAACAGAAGAATAAAATAATGAAGCATACTCAACTTGGTGAAGATAAAGTAATATATTATTTACCGCAATAAAACAAAATGTTGTTATTTGTTGTTTTAAGATGCCATTGACTATAATTTCATAGATGATACATGTATAAAAATATTAGAATCAATTTAATATTTAAAATGTATGTATTATGATTATATTAAGTATTTGTAAGTTTACAATTATGAAATAATAGTTTAAAAACATATACATGAATGATATCTCTCAAACCTGAGTTTTTTGGTCTTCCCTAACAGATGAAGGGAAAAAACTTGAAATATGTCTGACACACATACCAGAAAGAAACTTTCAAATTTACCTTTTGTTGTTTTTGTTAGATGCAATTGAAACAAAATATTAGTATTTGACACTATCTTATTCCCTGAACTCTTCTGTATGTTATAAATAGTTCATAATAAAAAAATTAAATGAGTAACATTTCCATAAAATTTAGGATTTTTCCTATTTACTGTAAAGTAGATCATCAATTTAGTAACAAAGAGTTGAAACATTTCATATTAAGTATGCACCATGAATACATGATATGCTAATTTCAGAAATACTAAAATTAAAAAAAATAAATATATTTAAAGTCTTAGAAATATAACAGTTCACTAACTTGACTACATTTGCACTTGTCCCAGTGGATGAGAACTTTTTTGCCTGATAGGAATTAGAGAATAATCTACTGTTTTTCATATGAAGGTGTTTTCCATGGTCTGCTCCCTGAAGAATATTTATTTGTTTCACTGTTATGCCAGCTGTCTCTTCAGAAATAATTTCTGTCTTATGTCCCAGTAACAGCTTATATTTGTAAAATGTAATCAGCATCCTACTTCCTCATTTTGTTGTATCAGAACACTTAGCATTCTTAATTCAATTCTGGAATTTGTTTATCTTAGCAAAGAAAAAAAAATCAATCATTGAACAACTCCTTGGAGTCACCTATGGTTTTACGGGTAAACATTATTAACTAAGAAATGATTCCACAAGTGAACAACAGACAGGGGGAGTCCTTGACCTATTAAACACAGCTATGGGATTCCTCAGATAATGTATTCCACTGGTAGCAGCCCCAGGTAAATTCAAGAGACTAATTCGGTTCCTCTTCAAATTGCATTCAATCAATGACTCAGTCCATTTGGAAAATCAATATCCACAACTATCATCTTTGAAGAACCACATTATTCAGCAAAACCTAATTATCATAAATACTTGCTCGATTACAACAGCTCTTCACTATTGTGTTAAAATTATGAAATAAGATTGTCCTGATATTTTTAGTGAGTGAATCTGTAACAGCAACAGGAAATTAGCTTTCTGTACTATAATATGCTATTACTTTTTGTATTGTGATTCTTTTCCTAGTTTGGAGATTTGATTGTTCAAAATTAATCTGGAGCTATACTAATCATCAACTCTGTTAACTTTCTGAAATTCATAAAACAGTGATGGCAAGGTACGAAAATCTCACTGATCTCAAAAAATACTGAGAAACAGCTACAAATTAAAAACTAATTTAAAGGAAAATTACATACCTAGCTATTTATAAGATAAATACTTGCAACACCAAATGGAATGAGCCTGCATCAAAGAACTGAATAAACAAGAAAAAAGAACTTGTATGAAATAAAAATAATTGATTATTATTATAAATATCTTCCAAATACATTTTTAGCTGCGACACTTCAACAGACTGCCTGATATTGCGACTATAGTAATTATGCCCACGTGGATCGAAGGAGCTCTAGGTTTTCTGAAGCACACAGGAGTTATTGTCTGACAATGACTTTGCTTCAGTATACTCAATGTGGTATGGAGATTGATTCTGAATTGAGAAAACGTTCTACCAGTGCCCTGGAGATTGCTAGTGATATAGTATACCCTGATTGGAGATTTCAGTATATTTTACATTAAAAAACAAGAGAAACAACACAGTAGCTGAAGAAGCACATGGGATCAAAAGAGAATTTGCATTACTGCTATTGCTGCTTTAGTTTGATATTTATTTATGTTATGTGACATATTGGTATGCTGATGGGAATGATCCTAGACAGAAGAAATTTGATCCAGGGAAGAATGGCAATATGCAGTAAAAGAGTGACCTTGACCAAGTAAAGGTTTGGCCCTTTGTCCCCAGCTTCTGGAAGGGAACCACTTAGTCCATGGAATGTCATGCCCAACACCTTGGGCCATGCCAGCTAATCCATTCTAGCAATGTGATTTATGGTGGAAGCTTGGACCACAGGATATCAGCATAGCGTCTGTAGGGACTGAAGAGTAATATCAACCATGTGGTCAATTAGCCATATCTCTCTCTATTTTTAAATATTTTATTAAGATATAATTCTTTACCTTTAATTAGCTTTCACAATTTTTCTAATACCCTGAGCATAGTGCTCTCGTCTTTCTTTTTCAGAAAAATAAATTGAATGATTTCATCTTTGCCCATTTTGAAAAAAAAATGAATAAAACATTTCAGAAATAAAAACCAGGAGAATTTTTTAACCCAAATAGCCTCTTACCTCTTTCATCTTAATTAACTCTGTATTTATTGAAATAACTAGACATCTAGCTATTAGTGGAAGCTTTGGGGAAAAACAGCTTCTTACATGTACAATATGTGTTGGGTCATATTTTATGACTATTATTTTGGTGCTATTCTGGCCTTTGAAAACATGGAAATCATATAAAAGATACAATCAAAGACAATCACCAATGAATCTTAAATATAATACCGATGCTCAAAACATTTTACATGTGGTGATTTTTAAAAAGTTTCTGCATCCTCCCTTATCCACTTTTTTTAAATTTTTCTTAATGTTTATTTATTTCTGAGACAGAGAGAGACAGAGTATGAGTGAGGGAGAGGCGGAGAGAGAGGGAGACACAGAATCCGAAGCAGGCTCCAGGCTCTGAGCTGTCAGCACAGAGCCCAGTGCAGGGCTGGAACTCACAAACGTGAGATCATGACCTGAGCCAAAGTCGGTCGCTCAACTGACTGAGCCAACCAGGCACCCACTCCCTTATCCACTTTGTTATGAAGATCTACTGGACCATCTTTTACTAAATCCACATTGTTTCTCTGTGGGTGGAGTAACTACTTTCCAACACTTGGTTATGCATCCTGTTTTTCTGGTAGTTAATTCAGTTGACATGTGGTGATAATTAAAATGCAAAAGTAAGCAGATGAGTATCTGTGCTGAGTCCCAGTCAAGAAGATAATGAAAGATTATGAAAAAAATTTTACCATGCCTACCTGAATTATTTCCATTTCAGTTTAAGTGCAATTTTATTTTTGTGGCTTTGACCATACAGATGAAAAACAGTAACAAAATTTTAAAAATTCTGTTAATATTATGTCTTCCCCTTTTTAAAATTGTTCACATGAAAAAATATTTCCCTAAGTCAACCAATTCCGGTGTCTGCATTCCACAAAGGAAAGGAAATACTGTCTGAGCAAAAAAGACACACGTGGGGACCAATGGAAAAAAGGTATTTTTTGTTTGTTTTTTAAGTTCTGGCTCTTAAAAGCTGTGTGCCTTAGGGTAAGTCCCGTAATATTTCTGAGTCTTGCCTACCTCCTTTAGAAATTAGGAACATTAGCACCTCACAATGTTGTAGGGAGGATCTGGTTAAGTAACATCAACACATTCATTTAACAGATGGTGTTCTGGGTGCCCACTGGGTGCTGCTTTAGCTTCTGGGTGAATGAGATACATTTCCTGATATCATGGAGCACACGTTCTATTGGGAAGACAGTAAATAGATGACTGCCTAGCCCCTCTGGTTAGAAGTTTTATAAAGCAGCAATATTTGTTTTTGTAAAGGTCTAATTAAAGACTGAACTGAAAATAACGGATGCCCCTTATGCTATAGAATTATCTCTGGCTTTAATTTTGTGACTGATGCACCCTCCCTTCCCTTGTTACATAAAAAATATAATAGACATTTAAAAAATCAGTAGGTTTTGGCTTATAATATCATACCAAACATTACCAGTTAGATACTTAGGGTCAAATAACACAGAGGTAATATGTAAAAAAAAAAAAAATAATTATTGTTTATTTATTTTTGAGAGAAAGAGACAGAGTGAGTGCGAGCGGGGCAAGGCAGAGAGAGAAGGAGACATAGAATGCCACACAGGCTCCAGGCTCTGAGTCTTTAGCACTGAGCCCAACAGGGGGCTTGAACTCAAGGAACTTGGAGATCATGAACCTGAGCTGAAGTCTGACACTTAACCAACTCAGACACCCAGGCCTCCCCATAAAACTATTTTTAAGGTGTTATTTAATTTTGAAAAACTAGTGTCCTTACCTTCCCAAAGTACGGAAGCTTTCTTTCTAGTTCAGTTAGAGGGTTAGTTTTGGTCCAGAAAGTGAATAATCAACTGTCATGAATGGCATAGTAGTGGGGTATATGCTGAGTGGTTAGGCAATGTGTAAATCTTACCTGTTTGATTATAAATCAGTGAGTTCTATATACTTAGAACCAATAAAAAAAAAACCAAAAAAACATTGTTCCTGTGGAATGTGTATGAATTACAGAAATAAAGCAAAGACTAAAAATGAATAAATAAAACAGCAAAAATAACCATTTTCCCAAATCACTAAATCTCTAAACTGCTTATGGATCAGAAAATGACACTGATAAAGTATAAAAACTGCAGGAAAGTTACGGAGAATGAGAGAATTATGATTCCTTCATATTCTTTTTGAGCTGGAGTCAGAATTGAACAAAATACATAATCTGGGTCCGGGGTCAGCATACAGTTTTATTAAGAAACATTAAATATTTTAGGCTTTGAAGGTCATCTAAGCTCTGCTGTAAATACTCAATAGTACAGCCCTATAGTAAGGAAGTAACCAAAGACAATAAGTAAAATAATGGGTGTGACTGTGTTCTTACCAAACTTTATTTACAAAACAAACAGTTGACTTTTCAGTCATAATTTTCTGAACTCTGATATAGGTGATATGTAACTTAAAAAATTGAAATTAATTTTTAATTTTGAATATTATTTTTTATAGTTTAAAAAGGCTAGTTTTAACTCTGTTTCAATTTAGGATCTACCATAATATAAGTTTTTTTGCAATAATAGATTTCAGAAGACAGTAATATCTTTTTCATATCTTTTTCAGCCTTAAATTATCAAAATTTGCATTTATAGTTTGAAATACTAAGCACTAGTCTTTTTTTTCTTTTACACTTTTAATGACATATAATTGACGTATATTGCATTAGTTTTAGATGTACAACATAATGATTTCATATATGTATATATCATGAAATAATTACTGCATTAAGTATAGTTAACATTCATCACCTCACATAATTACATCTTTTTCTTATGATGAAAAATTTTAAGATCTACTTTCTTATCAGCTTTAAAATATTCATTGCAGTACCGTTAACTATAGTTACCGTTCTGTAAATTATATCCCCAGAACTTAATCACCTTATAACTGGAAGTTTGTACCTTGTTGATCACATTTACCCATTTCCTCTACCCTCTACCCCAGCATCTGGCAACCATCAATCTATTCTCTGCTTCTATGAGTTTAGTTTTTTTTAGATTCCATATGTAAGTGAGACCATACAATATTTGTCTTTCTATGTCTGGCATATTTCACTCAGCATAATGTCCTCAAGGAAAGTCCGTCCATGTTCTCATAACTAGCGAGATTTTGTTATTTTTGTAACTGAACAATATTATATTATATTGTATGTATATCAATAATACATATGTACATTAATAATATGTATATGTATGTATTGTATATATATATTATGCTCATTATCCATTTATCCTTCAATAATCACTTAGGTTGTTTCCATTTTTGGCTATTGTTAATGAAAATGGAAGTGGAGTACAGATGTCTCTTCAAGGCTGTGATTTCCCATTTTTAGGATATAAGGCAGTTGTCTTAAGTTAGCTATTTATTATTGTGTAATTTTTCACAATATTTTGGGAGGGTTTTTATTTTTTCAATAAAAAATATCTTTTGTGCTCTTTTTTTAAAAAGAAAATGTTAACACTTTGGGTAAGCTAGTCTTTTAAAAATCATTTTGGACCCCAGTCACAGACTCAGATATATGACCGTTTAACTTCAAACCAGAGTCTGTCAGTTGACAGAGATTGACCACTCAGAAGGAGTAGTGGCCCTCAGTTGTTTTTTGATATAGAAATGCTGATAAAATTAGCAAAAATATTATGGCAAAGATAAATTCAGATAAATTAATGTTGACATTTTAAAATATTTGTACATTCAATTTAAAAATATGAGATTGAAAAAAGAAAATGTGTTTTGGGATGAAATAGAAAAATGTTTAATATCCTTTGTACTTATAGTTAGTACTATATTCCCTTGTATTTAGCTTCACATTTGTGTCATTAAGGGTGAACAGTAGGAATTAACAGGGAAGGGACTGGAAAGAATATTTTACATATAGAAAGCAGAATATAAGCAAAGGTAACACTGTAGCACAGTATGGAAGAACTGTGGACAGAGTGTATTAATGAAGCTTAAACAGAGAGACATGGGGAGATAGGAGAGGAGACTTGGCATGGAAGGTCAAGGAACTTAGATCTTATCCTGAAACCAAACTTTAAGGAAAGTGATACAATCTGATTTACATTAAACATAGATCCTCTATGCAGGAAATTGAAGTGTGAATTTTAATTGAACAAGCTTGGAGATAGGTAGAATAGCAAGAAGTTAAAAAAGGGACTTGGAGGAAAGATAATACAGATCTGAATTAGGATAATAAAAGAAGGAGTGAATAGAAAGATACAAAATCAATCAATAAGTAGGACACATAACACACAAACCAAGCATGGACAGTGGGAAGTTGGGATAAAGAAACCCATCCTGGATTCTAAATCTAGACCAAAAGAAACAGAACAAATCATTATCAGTGAATGTATTCTGAAATAATAGAATAATAGAAAACCCTAAGTAAGAGATGTGCAATTACATGAAATAATTGAAAGAAGTATTTGATATTAATTGCATCAGTTAAGTTGGGTTATATGGTTACAATTATCATCATTTCAGGATGATTTTAATAACTACCCAGTATCCCTACAAGTAAACATTCCTGAATTCATTTAACTATTTACCTATAGCTGTAGTCTCTTTGACTTTTTAGTATCATAAGTAATGCCATGGTGGATTTTCATATATGTAAAACTTTCAAATTATTTTCATTATTTCTCTAGGAAAAAGGCATGCGTACATGAGACATTGTCACCACAGAAATAGGAACATCTTTAAGGCTTTCACTTCATAGTGGAAGATTGCTTTCCAGTTTCTATTTGTGCCCGCAAAATATCACAGTGTCCATTTCTGTTCACCTTTCCTTAGAACTGAAAGAAGATTAGGACTTCTTGTTGAAAGCTAATATTTCATTCATTTTTAAGTATGCTTTTATGTCTTATGATGGAAAATTTAAGTATACATATTTAAAAATTCTAATTCTGTGAATTACCAGTGCATAATCCTTAATATTTACATGTTAGATGTAGATTATTTTCATGTTTGTAAGCGTTCTTTAAATTAATAATAGTTAACTGCTTGTCATATTTATCACCCATCTTTTATTTTTCCTTAATAATCTTTTCAAAGTATTGGATTTTTTTTTAATTTAAAATTTTTTTTTGGAATTTTTAATAGCAATAACCTTCTAATATTAAATTCTTGGGAGAAAGCAGAGAGAAAGTGCTCCTATTGTGAATTTGCTGACAGACACTAGTTGTTGAATTGGTCAACTTTCAGGAACAGAAGAAAGAATCTTTGAGTGAAGTAAGCAGAAAAATCTAATAGAATATTTAGACTGAGCATTTGGAAAAAAAAAATATTATGAACAAAGGGAAAGAATAAAAAGCAAATGTCAGCCACAGTGAAACACAGAAAAAGTTGTCAATGAATACGGCAGGTAAAGAACATCAAAGTATGAATAGAGCCAACTGGAAGGGACAGTTTAAACAGGAAGAAGGCGGTTTTATAGAGGCCTTGAGAGCAAATTCAAAAGAGGTCATGATTAATAGATGCTAATGAAATAAGAAATCCAAGCAAATTTTTGACAGAGAAATTATTTGCAAATGAGATGTCTATGTAAATTTAAGTATCGATTAACTGGAGACAAGTAAACAGATCAAATAATCAAATGTATCTGATACGTGGACAGTCATATTTCCCTATTACATACTCTGATACGCAATAACTCTACCTTAGTTGTTCTTAAGACCTAAGACTTTCAAATATGCCTTTAAAAGCAAAATAGTCATTTGTGAAAAACGTCCTTTTTATTCATATTTTAAGACATGTGGAGAAGATACTTTAACAAATTAGTAAACCCACCTCTTAGTTTTCACTCTTACCGACAGATGGGTAGGCAGGAACACACTGTTGATCTGAAGTTGTTGGTTGAGTTAATCTAAATATATAATGCAGAAAGGATGACATTCTTCTAGGCACAACTAACAGATCATTTTAATGTCAACCAAGAATGCACAGAATATAGTTATGCTTTCACAATATGGTTAACAACTTACAGGATGGATTGTCTGCTTTTGGGAACGTGCACAAGTAACGCTTTGACATAATAGCACTCACCGAAAACCCACAGCATTTTCATGTTAATATTTTACAATTATTAATTCATTATTAATATCAAAAGAAATGTGGAAAAAGGTATGATACTCTGTTTATTACTATCAGAAATTAAAAACATTTAATTTTATAAAAACTACTTAGTTAAAGCCAGAAGAAACATTCACCTATGGGGAAACAGGGGGAGGGTCTTTTTTTTTTTTTTTCCAATGATTCTTTAATTTATACCAACAACATATTTGATTGAATTCTTTTTTTTCCCAATATATGAAATTTATTGTCAAATTGGTTTCCATACAACACCCAGTGCTCATCCCAAAAGGTGCCCTCCTCAATACCCATCCCCCACCCTCCCCTCTCTCCCACCCCCATCAACCCTCAGTTTGTTCTCAGTTTTTAAGAGTCTCTTATGCTTTGGCTCTCTCCCACTCTAACCTCTTTTTTTTTTTTTTCCTTCCCCTCCCCCCATGGGTTTCTGTTAAGTGATTGAATTCTAATGTTAAACTAATATATTTTTATATATACATCTTTTACCTGTGTATACAATTATGAAAACTGTCCACTGACAACATATTTGCTTGAAATTTCTAACCTGGGACTGTTACATGGGTGCACAAATAACATTTATATGCATGCAACTATAAAACCTGGTTAATCAAGAACAATGTAATGAAACTACCTAAAATATAGTAGACTATAAAACCTGGTTAATCAAGAACAATGTAATGAAACTACCTAAAATATAGTAGACTAGACAAAGGTGTTTGGTGATCATGAACATTAAATTTCACTTGTAAAAAAATTTTTTTTAAATTAAAAAATAAATAAATTTCACTCGTAGTTTTTTTTTTTATTTATTGAGATACAATTGACATAACGTTATATTGACTTCAGGTACACAACATAATGATTTATTTTATATGCATATTATGAAATGATCATCACAGTAAGTATAGTTAACATCCATCACTATATATATATAAAATATATATCATATTTTATATATATTATATGTATAATATGCATTATACATAATTATGTGTATTGTATATATATATATATATATATATATATAGTTCCAATTTCTTTTCTTGTGATGAGAACTTTTAAGACTTTCTCTTTTAATAACTTCAAAATATACAATACAGTGATATTAACTAGTCATCATGCCATATATATTACATCCTCAGAATTTTTGTTATTTTACAACTGGAAGTTTGTACATTTTGACCACTTTCACCCATTTTCCTCAACCCTCACTGTCCAACTCTCATGGCCAGAGTTTTGTATCTCTGGTTCTCTGTATTTATGAGTTCATGTTTTTGTTCTTGTTAGATTCCACGTATAAGTGAGATCATGTCTTTCTCTGACTACACTTAGTATAACGCCTTCAAGATCCATCCATGTTGTCACAAATGTCAATATTTCCTTTCTTATAGTGTTATGTTAGTTTCAGGTATACAATGATTCAACAGTCCAATACATTACTCAGTGCTCATCAAGATAAGTGTACTCTTCATCTCTTTTCTTTATTTCACCCATCCCCCTACCCATCTCACCTCTGGCAACTACTAATTTGTTCTTTGTATTTAAGAGTTTGGGGGTGCCTGGATGGCTCAGTTGGATGAACGTCCTATTCGTGATTTCAGCTCAGGTCATGACCCCAGGGTCATGGGATCGAGCCCTGTGTCAGGTTCCACACTGAGAGTGGAGCCTGCTTAAGATTCTCCCTCTCTCCCTCTGCCCCTTTCCTCCACTTGCACACACACATTCTCTCTATAAAATAAAAACAAAAAAAGTAACAAAATAAAAAATCAGAATAAAGAGTTTGGTTTTTTCTTTGTATTTTTTTCTTCATTTGCTCATTTGTTTTGTTTCTAAATTCCACATTTTAGTGAAATCATATAGTATTTGCCTTTTCTGACTTATTTCATTTAACATTATACCTTCTAGTTCTATCCATGTCATTGCAAATCACAAGATCGCATTCTTTTTTATGACCAAGTAATATTCCACTGTGTGTGTGTGTGTGTGTGTGTGTGTGTGTGTGTCACAGCATCATTATTCATTCATAAATGGATGGACATTTGGGTTGCTTCTGTATCCTGGCTATTGTAAGTAATGCTACAATGAACACAGGAGTGCATATATCTTTTTGAGTTAATGTTTTCATTTTCTTCAGATAAATACTCAGAAGTGGAATTGCTG